>NC_057799.1:306377037-306626380 GCF_018294505.1 Triticum aestivum
TACGCCGATCAAGAGGTGTAGCTATGGTTCGGGTTCGACCAAGCCCCCAAGTGATGTTGTGGCATTACGCCGATCAAGAGGTGTAGCTATGGTTCGGATACGACCAAGCCTCCAAGTGATGCTGTGGCATTGCGCCGATCAAGAGGTGTAGCTATGGTTCGGATACAACAAAGCCCCCAATTGATCAATAATATGATAGGCCAATAAGGCGGGATACCCATGTTTGAACCGCGCATCATGGCAGCAGGTGCTCTTCGGCAACCTTTAACTTTTTGCAAGAGATAAATTCTTCTTGAACCGGGATTTTGAACCGGATATTGAGAGCTTCAAAGCTTTGTGGGAGACATCTTTCCCTTAAACCGGATTTTAAACCGGAATCTTCATTTTCAGCCAGAAATCTTCTGACGACCTTTAAACTCGAACTTGCGAGGAGTTAATTCCTTTTTGAACTGGACATTTTTAAACCGGATTTGAGTGCTTCAGAGGTTTGTGGGAGAATAGATTTCCCTTGAACCGGATTTTAAACCGGAATCCTTTCTGATGACCCGGAACTTCTTCATTGAGCCGGGATTTTGTAACTGTCATATACTTTCTAAGCCGGAAATTTTCTGATGGCCTTTAAATTTTCATCAATATAACAGTAGCCTCCGGGACCGGGTTATCTTTCCCTCCATCGTCCTGGGGTTCTTAAATTTATTGAAACTAGCAAGATTTGCTGAGTCATGTCATCGTAGCCCCCGAGTCTCAAAGTGACTCGAGGAGTTGGCTTGAGATTCTCCAAATTTGACTGTGATATAAACCGGCACAAGTTGTATAGCATTGTTGTTGATAGCACGATATGAATCCACAGAAGGTTGAGGTGACTGCGGCGGGTTATAGATGATCCCGTATGAGCCGTGTCAGCAACTCGGCCAATGGTTCCTTCCAACTGGCGATTTGAAGTTAACCAAACTGTAGTGGCGGCGACTTGTGCGCCTGCCCATTGAGCCACCCAGTGCAGACGACGGTTGATAGTATATGATAATTTGCCTCCATTTTATTGAAAGAAAAACTGGGCTACCCAAGCTGTGACTTGCTCATACTCAATAAACAGCTCATGCAGACAGGTGCGGCCTGGTATGTTGATGTAGACCAGGCCGCGAGAGACGGACAGCAAAGACGACCGCAGCATCAGAGGCAGCTCGGACGGATGAGTCGGCCGCATGTCACGGCATTGTAAGCCAGTGCGGACGGGGAAAATCGGCACCGGTGTTGTAAACCGGCATGGACGGGCGAGTTAATGTAGACCGGGTCCGCAGAGGCGGTGTCTTTGTGCACGTCCATTGAATAGCAATCAAACGCGATCCCGGCAAGTCGATGTAGACCGGGCCGCAAGGGCGGCGACTTGTGCGCGTCCATTCAACGGGTAATATATCACGAATTATTGCCGGGCGGAACATTATCAGTCCGTGCTCCATACTCGTGGTATAAACCACATTTGTAGTGAATAATTATCCTGTATACAAAAATATACCGATCAAAGTAATTGTTCTTTTTTAAAGAAAGCAATATATATTATAAAAATATAATGGATGGATTTCACCTGATACGTCAGGCCAGTAGTTATCCTCCTCATTATAAGCGGGTGTGGACGCGTGAACCGGCCGCGAATGTGGACGGGCGTGTCATCCGTGGCGTTGTAAACCGGTGCGGTCGCGAGAGACGGCCACGGAGTTGGAAGCTGGTGTGGGAGTCCATTGAGTAACGACGACCACCTGTGCCAAAATACGTTGGCGTGCCTCCATCTCCGCGGTCTAATATCACTTTTTGTCATAAATAATTGCCCTGCATAAACAATATTGCAGACCAAGGCAAACATAAACTTGTTCTTTGACAAAAACAACATGTGCTAATAAAACAAACTTGGATGGATATCACCTGATTTGTTTGGACAACGGATGATCCATTTATCGCGACAGAGGAGGCTCAAGCAGACCAGCGACTCAATATAGTTCCGGCGGCTCAGGCAGACCGGCGACTTAATATAACCCCGGCGGCTCAAAGCGGCAAGGGCAGCTCAACGCGGCTCCGGCGGGTTGATGTAGATTAAGCTGCACGGGCAGCGACTTGCGCACGTATCCATCCAGAACATGGCGCGAACGTGCTAGCGCAAAAATAATATTGGCGCACGCTCCTTGGTGACACCTTTGTAATAAATAATGGTCCTGAAAAAATATCATAGACCAAGTAATTGTTCTTTGATGAAAATAATATGTGTTAAAAATAAACTTGGATGGACATCACCTGATTTGTTCAAATGACAGATGATCCGGATGTAACTCCGTAGACAAACTAGCGATGGTATGACCCATCTAATGTAAACATTTGATGATCAACGGTTGCATGCAATTGTTGTGTCATCTTCAAGAGGGTACCACTTGCCCATAAAGTTTGGGACGTGCATGTTTCTCCTCCTACAACAGCACGTCACTCACGTGCGTAGAGCTCTTTTTTGCATGATCTCAATCTTGGTAACTTGTCTTTAGTATCACATGCTGTGTCATACGAGAACTTGAGGTTGCTCAAGACGCAACATGACCCAATAATCAGGAATCAGGTACTTTTGTTAAACGAAGATGCACTAGTACTTGAAACATCCGTTGAACGTCACTTTTCGTCGAGAGCACAGGCCTTGATAATTTTGACTGGTAGCCTGACACGGTACCATTGTTTGTGCCGCCACTGGTGTCAATATATGGGCTGGTTTAAGCGAAGGTGAGCGACGAGGCAGGAGGGCGGCTCAAGCCATCGCGGGACAGTACAGGCGCGATCGGTCTACTATTGTTAGTCTTCAAACGAACCATGGCAGAAGCACGCAAAGGCGTCGGTGACTCAGAAGTGGAAGCAAGCAACGGCGCAGGCGGCTCAAGGCCGCAGTGGTGTGGCGGCTCACCGTAAGGATGAGATGGCGGCGGAGGCGCGCGACAAGGCGGGGCGACCCGGCCGTGTGAGGAGGCGTCTAGCGTGAAGCGAGGTTGCTCAAGAGGGAGAAGTGACAGCTTGAAGCTTGTTTCGGTGACTTGGCATAAACAGGGCAGAGCTGGTGATTTGAGCGGCTCGGAAGGCCGGGTAACGCCACATCGGCGGGTCAGAGATAGCACGGGCCGCGGCTGTGGAGTTGGCTAGCTCGGAAGCAGCGACTTGCACGCGGAGGGGCCGGCGGCTTAACGCGAGCCGCGGCCAACCGTGGCGGGTCACAGGCGGGAAAAGTCACCTGGCGGATCCATCCACGGCAGCCGGCCAGTTTGTAGAGAGACACAGCAACCCCGGCAGCTCGACGGTGGCCACGAGGCAGAGCTACGGCGATTTGAGCAGGCAACTTTGAGCGGCGGGTCACAGCAGATGCAGGGCGGCTCGTGGTACACTTTGTCAGCGGCGGAGGCAATTCGACCGAGGTACAGCGGCCGCGGCGAACCACATCAGAAGCGGAGCCTGGCGGATCCATCCACGGCAGCCGGCAGGCGGCCCGAGACCATAGCAGGGTCGGCCTGGTGCGACCACACAGGAAGGGCGCAGCAGGAGAAAACCGGTGGCTCAGAACATAGGTGCGGCCTGCTCAGAAGCGACGCGCTCAAGCGGGTCGGAGCAGAACCAGGTAGCAACAAGGGGTGCCGGCAGCACCGCAACTCGGCGATCGCGCGGATCTACGGCGGCTCGGAGGCAGGTTGACAAGTCCATCTTCGAATCAAAGTAGTATTCCACTTGATATTTCTCGTGTCTTCACGTGATGAATAGGGGTTGACCCATCCAAACTTGCTCTAAATAAAGCTCGCGTACTAGGAGTAGCTTGTAGTACTATTCCAAAGTCAAACAGATCTCGTTACACATGCAACTACTAGTACTTGGCTGTGATTTCCTTGATCGTAGCAGCAGCAGTGATTCAATCCTCTCGGGAGTTACTCCTGTCACTGTTTGTTGTTTTTTGTTTATTCAGCGAGCAGCCTTAACCAAGAATCCGACCAGGACACATATGACTCGCTGAAGTAGACGTCGTCTCGGTTTGTACGACGGTTGCTACATCAGATATTGATCAATCTTCGGATTCGGCGAGTCGCCGAGCCACGCACAGGGCGGCGCACATAAACCCTAAAATCTCTTCATCTCTGATCAATCACGTATATGTCAGCTCCAAAGTTTAACTATAATTCTGACAAATTTTGCCGGCTCTGCGTGTGGTTGTCCGGTAGCTCATGCGATCGCTCCGTGCTGATTCTTTTTCATCCGATTCAATTGCGAGTTTCTCGACCCCTGAGAGAGATCCCTTCAAGAACTCAACACCACCGCGCGCGAGCCCCACGGTGGGCGCCAACTGTCATGGAATTGTCACGGCAGATGTCCTAGGGTGAGGACTTAGTCGTGAGGCCAGCGCATCTATGTAGTAGCTTGAGAGGGGTGAGCGGAATCGAGATATGCAACACAAGACGAGGATTTAGACAGCTTCGGGCGCCGGGAAACATCATCCGGTAATAACCCTACATGTTGTTTGAGGCTAGATCTCATTACGCTCATGAGGGAGTCGCCGTAAACCGGCTCTCCTCTAATTGTGTCTAGCCCTAGATATTATTGATTGTTGCCTGTCCCCCTTTGGGGAGCCCTGCCCCTCCTTATATATGTTGAAGGGGCGGGTTACATGTGGAGTCCTATTAGGATTAGGACTAGTCTATCTCTAATACAAACCGGATACAAGTCCAGGTCTTAACTCCTTGTAAGGTAAATATTCCTTATGCCTTTCCTTGTAAACCGGACCACCATAGTATGAACCGGCCTTCATGAACCGCCCGTTGGGCCACCGGGTCTTGTCGCTCCTCTGACCAGCCTACCGGATTACCAATGAATCGTAAACCGCCAGTTCCAAACGGGTCGCCAGTGAACCGTCAAGTCTCAGCCGGGTCTCAAGCAAACCGCTAAGTCTGGCCGGGTTATACTTCCGGCCGCTTTACGCCGCGGGGTATATCCCCCCCCACACACTCTCTCTCTCTCTCTCTCTTTTGATTCTCAATAAAACGGTCTCTTGGAGATCTATTTGATGTAACTCGTTTTGCGGTGTGTTTGTTCGGATCCGATGAACTTTGAGTTTATGATCAGATCTATCTTTTTATCCATGAAAGTCAGTTGAGTCTTCTTTGATCTCTTATATGCATGATTACTTATAGCCTTGTATTTCTTCTTCGAATCTTTGGTTTAGTTAGGCCAATAGATCGATTTTTGTTGCCATGGGAAGAGGTGCTTTGTGATGGGTTCGATCTTATGGTGCTTGACCCCAGTGACAGAAGGGGAACCGACACGTATGTATCGTTGCTATTAAAGATAGCAAGATGGGGTCTATTTCTACATAAATAGATCTTGTCTACATCATGTCATCGTTCTTATTGCGTTACTCCGTTTCTCCATGAACTTAATACACTAGATGCATATTGGAAGCAGTCGATATGTGGAGTAATAGTAATAGATGCTGGCAGGATCGGTCTACTAATCTTGGACGTGATGCCTATATAATGATCATTGCCTCGATATCATCATGATTATTTGAAGTTCTATCAATTGCCCAACAGTAATTTGTTTACCCACCGTATGCTATTTTTCTTGAGAGAAGCCACTAGTGAAATCTACGGCCCCCGGGTCTCTTCTTTATTATATTTGCCTTCGCGATCTATTTTTATTTGCTTTTCTTTTCAGATCTATTAATCCAAAAATACAAAAATACCTTGCTGCAATTTTTACTTATTTATTTTATCTTGCGTTCCCGCGAGATCTATTTATCCAATCTACTACAATTTTATCCTGTCCACTTGCCAATTTCTGGCGCCGTTATCTGAAAGGGACTGACAACCCCTTTAATACGTCAGGTTGCGTGTATTTTTTATTTGTATGCAGGTGCCGTTCATGTAGTGTTGCGTGGTTTCCTACTGGTTCGATAACCTTGTTCTCATCACTGAGGGAAATACCTACCGTAGGTGTGCTGCATCATCCCTTCCTCTTTGGGGAAATACCGACGTAGTTCAAGCCGCATCAATCGGCAATGATAATTGTGTCGAATGATATTCATCATGTAGCAGTCATAACCTAGGGTAACACAGAACTAGCTCCAATTCATCAATATAATGTAGGAATGTATTCCGTATATAGTCATACGTGCTTATGGAAAAGAACTTGCATGACATCGTTTGTCCTACCCTCCCGGGGCAGCGGGGTCCTAATGGAAGCTAAGGGATATTAAGGCCTCCTTTAATAGAGAACCGGACCAAAGCATTAGCACTTAGTGAATACATGAACTCCTCAAACTACGGTAATCACCGAAAGGAATCCCAATTATTTTGACCTTGGGGTATGCAGATCATAACTCGTAATAGGTGTCTAGAACTTGCAAGATAGGATCAGTAACACAAATATATTAATGAAAACATAATAGGTTCATATCTGAAACCATGGCACTCGGGCCCTAGTGACAAGCACTAAGCATAGCAAAGTCGTAGCAACTTCAATCTTAGAACATAGTGGATACTAGGGATCAAACATTAACAAAACTAACTCGGTTACATGATAAATCTCATCCAACCTATCACCATCCAGCAAGCCTGCGATGGAGTTACTCACGCACGGCGGTGAGCATCATGAAATTGGTGATGGAGGAAGGTTGGTGATCAAGGTTGTTAGAATCGCGATTCTGTTATACGATTCTACGACTTTATGATCCAAACTTACCCATCTGATTCTACGATTTAGTTCATAAAATCTACGTTTCTACGATCCTGGTAGTGAAGATTCTACGATTTACGATTCTACTATTAGAGCTCCGATCCGATTCAAAATCGTGATTCTGACAACCTTGTTGGTGATGATGATGGTGATGAATCCCCCTCTTCGGAGCCCCGAGCGGACTCCAATCAGCCCTCCCGATGAAGAACATTAGGCGGCAGCGGCTGCGTATTGTAAAATGCAATGAATCCTTCTCTCTGATTTTTTCTCTCCCCGAATAGGGTTATATAGAGTTGGAGTTGAGGTCGGAGGAGGTCCAAGGGGGCCACAAGCCCTCTAGCCGCGCCCCCAGGCTTGTAGCCTCTGGGTGGACCCCCTCTAGATAATTTTTGCGCCAGTATTTTTTATATATTCCAAAAATATTCTCCGTAAATTTTCAGGTCAATCCGAGAACTTTTATTTCTGCACAAAGATAACACCAAAGCAATTCTGCTGAAAACAACGTCAGCCCGGGTTAGTTCCATTCAAATCATGCAAGTTAGAGTCCAAAACAAGGGCAAAAGAGTTTGGAAAAGTAGATACGATGGAGACATATCAACTGCCGCAAGCTTAACCCATTGCTTGTCCTCAAGAAACTCAGTTGATAAACTGAAATTTACAAAGAAAAACTTTTACAAACTGTGTTTGATCTTGTGGTTGTAAATATGTATAGCCAGCATTCAGGTTTTTAGCAAAGATTATGACTAACCATATTCACAATAACATTTAGGTCTCACATTTACTCATATCAATGGCATAATCAACTAGCGAGGAATAATAATAAATCTTGGATGACAACACTTTTTCAAAACAATCATGGTATGATCTGACAAAATGGTCTCTCGCTAGCCCTTTCTGAGACCGCAAAACATAAATGCAGAGCACACCTGAAGATCAAGGACTGACTAGACATTATAATTCATGGCAAAAGAGATCCAGTCACACTCATACTCAATATCAATTAATAGCGAAGCATACACATGACGGTGGTGCTCTCTAACTGGTGCTTTTTATAAGAGGATGATGGCTCAACAATAAAAGTAAATAGATAGGCCCTTTGTAGAGGGAAGCAGAGATTTGCAGAGGTGCCAGAGCTCGAGCTTTAAAACAGAGATGAAAATAATTTTGAGCGGTATGCTTTCATTGTCAACATAACAACCAAGAAGTCTCGGTATCTTCCATGCTAGATACATTATAGGCGGTTCCCAAATAGAATGGTAAAGTTTTTACTCCCCCTCCACTAACAAGCACAATCCACGGCTGATCCGAATCCACTCGTACCGTCCATACCAACAACAGTCCTGGGGGAGGTTTGTTTAATTAAGTTTTGATTTGATTTGAGCATGGAACTGGGCATCCCGAATACCAGCCACTTTCTTGAGAATGACAAGTGAATAAATACATATCGTGAGAATAACCCACCTAGCATGGAAGATACTAATAGCCCCCAGTCGCTGCATGAGCGATTCGGGCATACAAAACAGATTATTATTTGAAGGTTTAGAGTTTGGCACATGCAAAATTACTTGGAACGGCAGGTAGATACCGCATATAGGTAGGTATGGTGGACTCATATGGAACAACTTTGGGTTTAAGGAAGTGGATGCACAAGCAGTATTCCCGCTTAGTACAAGTGAAGGCTAGAAAAAGATTGAGGAGCGACCAACTAGAGAGCGACAACAGTCATAAACATGCATTGAGATTAACCAACATTGAGTGCAAGCATGAGTAGGATATAAATCACCATGAACATTAATATCATGGACGCTATGTTGTTTTGTTTCAACTACATGCGTAAACATGTGCCAAGTCAAGCCACTCGAATCATTCGAAGGAGGATACCATCCTATTGTACTATAGCACAACCATTTTAAAAGCATGTTGGCGCGCAAGGTAAATCATTGTCAACTCCTAGCTAATTAAGCATGGCATGAGTAACTATAGTCTCTAATTGTCATTGCAAACATGTCTCATTCATAATGGGCTGAATCAAGAACGATGAACTAATCATATTTACAAAAATAAAATAGGTCGAGTTCATACCAGCTTTTCTCCATCTCAATCATTTCATCAAATGTCGTCATTATTGCCTTTCACTCGCATGACCGAATAGTGTGGATAATAATAAGAGTGCACGTGCATTGGACTAAGCTGGGATCTGCAAACATTTATTCAAAGGAGAAAACAAGGTAATATGGGCTCTCTGTTAGATCAACAATAATGCACATGAGAGCCACTCAACATTTTCATCATGGTCTTCTTCTTTCGACCCAATGAAAAAGAAAAGAATTTCAAAGAAACACACTAAAATTTGTTTTTTTGAAGTTTTTGTTTTTCTGAAGAAAGTAAAAACAAGAACGAGAAAAACTATTTACACGGGAAAGCTCTCAACAAGCAAAAGAAGAACGAGAAATCTTTTTGGGTTTTCTTTTAATACAACAACTAGAAAGAACTAAAAAGAAAAACTAAAAAGAAGCGAGAACTAATTTTTTTGGATTTTCTCAAAGTTTTTTCAAACACACAGGAAGAAAGCGAGAAAAAAAACTAGCACGAATAATACAATGAAAAAGTATGAACACTGACAACTGAAATGAGTGTGTGAACATGAATGTAATGTCGGTGAGAGATACATACTCCCCCAAGCTTAGGCTTTTGGCCTAAGTTGGTCTAGGGCCACGGCTAGCCTGGCGGATATCCAAAGTTGTAGTCGGGGTTGTACTAGGATGCAGCATTGGAGAGCGGTCTTGTGGAGGCGAGCGGCCTCCCCTGCTCTCTTATACTCATTTTCTTCCTCTCTGGTTATGAAGTATCTCCGTTTTACCTGAAAGTCAAAGAAGGCAGGTGCGGGAAGCGTAATATAGAAGACACACTCCCTGTCAAAGATTAGTCGGTACAGGAGGGACTATTTGTTCCTCTCAAGAAACTGGTAGCGTACCATAGCATTATAATCAAGGAAATCATGTGGTAACTCAATGTCATCCTCCCTTATGGGTACCCCAAGATAATTAACTAAACGGGTGGCATAAATCCCACCAAAGAAATCTCCATCTTTAGCATTATTATGTAACCTCCTTGCAATAATAGCCCCCAAGGTATATCGTTTATCACCCATTACCGCACACTTGAGGACACTAAGATCTCATGCACAAAGGTGGCTATGATCATGTTTACCATTAATGCATCTACCTATAAAGAGAGCATAATAATGTATGGCAGGAAAGTGAATGCTCCCTATGGTGGCTTGTGTAATATTTTTAGTTTCTCCCACAATGATGCTAGCAAGTAAATCGTTATAATCAGTTTTACGAGGTTCACCATGAATGCCCCATTAGGGAATTTTGCATGCATCATTAAAATCTTCAAGGTCCATGGTAAATGATTTATCATAAAGATAAAATAGAACATAATGAGTATTGTGCAGGGATGTAAACTTAAATCTTCGCACAAATGAATCAGTGAGGTGATAGTACTGCCGACACTTATCTGACATGAAGTCCTCAAGGCCAGCATTTTGTACGTACGCATTTAATTCCTCCTTGAAACCTGCATGATCCATGAATTGATCCAATGGCCATGCACAAGGCCGTACTAGAGCTTCCCTTGGTGGTTCAAGGTCTGGCTCACGTATCGCGAGCCTTGGGGCTTGCTTCCTCGAGCAACCACCTTGGTATATCTTCCTAAATATTTTTCTACCTCTAAGAAATTTCGAAAAAATTTAGTGACTCAAAATAAAAGTGAACAAAACTCAATAAGATGGATAGCAACTACTCCCACAAGTGCCTAGAGGCTATATCATGCATCAAAACTACCTTGGACCTTATAAATTTGATATGCAAGCTCAAGAACAAGGTCAACACAGCAGCAAAAATTTGCAATATATAAAGCACTAGAACAAAAACTAATTGGACCATTAGAGGAGTCACATACCGAAGAACAATCCCCCAAAACAGTTTTTCGTATGGAGCTTTGAGCTAGGAGATCGAAAATGGCAGCATGATGAGCTAGAACACAGGTTTGAGCAATGGTTGGATTTTTTCTGGAGGAAGACGAAGTGGATGGGTGCTGGAATAAGTGAGGGGGACCCACGTGGGACCCACAAGCCTTCTAGGCACGCCCACGGGGGTGGGCACGCCCTATGGGCTTGTGGCCCACTGGTGCTACCCCCTGGTGTGTTCTCAGTGCCAAAAATTCTCAAATATTCTAGAGAAAATCATACTGAATTTTTAGGGCATTTGGAGAACTTTTATATTTGGGACTATTTTATTGCGCGGATAATTCAGAAAATAGAGAAATAATAGTATTTTTGCTTTATTTATTCTAAATAACAGAAAGTAAAAGGTGGGTACAACAAGTTGTGTTTACTAAATTCATCCATCTCATGCCCATCAAAAGGAATCCACTAACAAGGTTGATCAAGTCTTATTAACAAACTTCTTCCGAATGACATGAAACCGAAGAATTTTCATATAACACTAGGTTACCTCAACGTAGATATGCATGTCCCCAACAATAAGAATATCACAGTTCTTTTTGACAATAGGAATAGGGAGTTCAAACCCTCCAATAGCAATAGTTGAAATTTTTCCAATAGAATTGATATTATTCACTTGAGGTTGTTTCTTCGGAAAGTGTACCTTATGCTCATTACCATTAACATGAAAAGTGACATTGCCTTTGTTGCAATCAATAACAGCTCCCGCAGTATTCAAAAAGGGTCTACCAAGGATGATCAACATACTGTCGTCCTCGGGTATATCAAGAATAACGAAGTCCTTTAAGATAGTAACGTTTGCGACCACAACAGGCACATCCTCACAAATACCGATGGGTATAGCAGTTGATTTATCAGCCATTTGCATAGAGATTTCAGTAGGTGTCAACTTATTTAAATCAAGTCTATGATACAAAGAGAAAGGCATAACACTAACACCGGCTCCCAAATCACATAAAGCAGTTTTAACATAGTTTCTTTTAATGGAGCATGGTATAGTTGGTATTCCTCAATCTCCTAGTTTCATTGGTATTCCACCCTTAAAAGTATAATTAGCAAGCATGGTGGAAATCTCAGCTTCCGGTACCTTTCTTTTATTTGTAACAATTTCTTTCATATACTTAGCATAAGGAGACATTTTCAGAATATCAGTTAAACGCATACGCAAAAAGACAGGTCTAAGCATTTCAACAAACTGCTCAAATTCCTCATCATCCTTTTTCTTGGATGGTTTAGGAGGAAAGGGCGTGGGTTTCTGAACCCATGGTTCTCTTTCTTTACCATGTTTCCTAGCAATGAAGTCCCTCTTATCATAAAGTTTATTCTTAGGTTGTGGGTTATCATAATCAACAGCAGGTTCAATCTCCATATCGTTATCATTACTAGGTTGAGCATCAACATGAACATCATCATTTACATTATCACTAGGTTCATGTTCGTCACCAGATTGTGTTTCAGCATCAGAAATGGAAATATCATTTGGATTCTCAGGTGTGTCTATAACAGGTTCACTAGGAGCATGCAAAGTACTATCAGTTTTCTTTTTCCTCCTCGAAGGACTAGGTGTATGAGTATTAATTCTCTGAGAATCTTGCTCAATTCTCTTAGGATGACCTTCAGGATACAAAGGTTCCTGAGTCATTTTACCACCTCTAGTCCTAACTCTGACAGCAAGATCATTCATCTTACTATTCATCTCATTGAGGAAATCATTTTGTGCCTTGAGAACTTGTTCTACATGAGTTTTTACCATGGAAGCATGTTTAACAATAATCTTGAGATCATTAACAGTTCTACACATATAGTCACCCAAGTAGTCAAGCATATAAGCATTACGTTTCAATTTTTTACTAAAATAAGCATTGAAATTTTCTTGTTTAACAATAAAGTTATCAAACTCATCCAAGCATTGACTAGCAGACTTATTATAAGGAATATCACCTTCATCAACTCTATAGAGAGAATTTACCTCTACTACCCATGTCAGGTTATCAAGACCATGTATTTCTTCAATAGGTGGTAAATTCTTAACATCTTCAGCTTTTATACCTTTTTCTTTCATAGATTTCTTTGCCTCTTGCATATCTTCAGGACTGATAAATAGAACACCTCTTTTTGTCGGAGTTGGCCTAGGAGTTGGTTCAGGAAGAGTCCAATCATTACCATTACTCAATATATTATTCAATAGCACTTTAGCTTGTTCAACAGTTTGTTCCCTGAAAACACAACCATCACAACTATCTAGGTGGTCCCTAGAAGCATCGGTTAGTCGATTATAAAAGATATGAAGTATTTAATTTTTCTTAAGAGGGTGATCAGGAAAAGCATTAAGTAATTGGATAAGCCTCCTCAAGCTTGTCAGAGACTCTCTTGTTCAATTTGCACAAAGTTAAATATTTCTTGTAAAGCAACTTGTTTCTTATGAGCAGGAAAATATTTTTCAGAGAAGTAGTAAATCATATCCTGGGGACTATGCACACAACCCAGGACCAAGATAATTAAACCATATCTTAGCATGACCCTTTAATGAGAAATGAAGCAACTTAGGAATATAGTAATAGCGAATTTTTTCCTCATGAGCAAATAAGGTGCCTATATCATTCAATTTATTAAGATGTACCACAACAGTTTCAGATGCATAACCATGGAAAGGATCAGATTCAACCAAAGCAATTAACTCAGGATCGACAGAGAATTCACAATCCTTATCAGTAACAACGATAGGTGAAGTAGCAAACTTAGGATCATATTGCATTCTAGCATTCAAAGATTTTTCTTTCCACTTGCATAATAATTTCTTAAAATCATCTCTACCCTTACAAGCAAGAAAGTCCCTGGCTACCTCTCCATCCATAACATAACCCTCAGGTATAAAAGGAAGTTCATATCTAGGAGAGCTAGTCTTATCGGGTCTTTCAAAGTTTTTAGTTTCAATAATTTCATCAATTTCAGAAATAGCATCACTTTCAGCATTCTCAATATCATTAACTCTAGCAATTTGTTCATCAAGAAATTCACCCAGTGGCACAGTATTTTCAAACAAAGCAGTGGTATCATCATAAGCATCATGTATAACAGAAGTAGCATCATCAGTAACATGCGACATATCAGAATCAATAGCAGGTGTAGGTGTCACAAGTTTACTCAAAACAGAAGGTGAATCAAGTGCAGAGCTAGATGGTAGTTCCTTACCTCCCCTCGTTCTAGAGGGAAAAAAATCTTGGTTTTGGTATCCTTCAAATTCTTCATAGTGATCAACAGATATAAATCCCAAGTGACTCAGAGAATAAAGATATTCTCCCCGGCAACGATGCGAGAAAAAGGTCTTGATAACCCACACGTATAGGGGATCGCAACAATTTTTGAGGGTAGAGTACTCAACCCAAATTTATTGATTCGACACAAGGGGAGCCAAAGAATATTCTCAAGTATTAGCAGCTGAGTTGTCAATTCAACCACACCTGAAGGACTTAATACCTGCAGCAAAGTATTTAGTAGCAAAGTAGTATGGAAGTAACAGTAACAATGGCAAAAGTAACAGTAGCAGTTTTGTAGTGATTGTAACAGCAACAGCAACGAAAGTAACTTAGCAGAGATCAATATGTGAAAAGCTCATAGGCAATGGATCGGCAATGATAATTGTGTCAGATGATGTTGATCATGTAGGAGTCATAACCTAGGGTGACATAGAACTAGCTCCAATTCATCAATATAATGTAGGCATGTATTCTGTATATAGTCATACGTGCTTATGGAAAAGGACTTGCATGACATCTTTTGTCCTACCCTCCCGTGGCAGTGGGGTCCTAATGGAAACTAAGGGATATTAAGGCCTCCTTTTAATAGAGAACCGGACTAAAGCATTAGCACTTAGTGAATACATGAACTCCTCAAACTACAGTAATCACTGGAAAGAATCCCAATTATTTTGACCCTGGGGTATGCGGATCATAACTCGTAATAGGTGTCTACAACTTGCAAGATATGATCAAGAACAGAAATATATTCATGAAAACATAATAGGTTCATATCTGAAATCATGGCACTCGGTCCCTAGTGACAAGCATTAAGCATAGCAAAGTTGTAGCAACATCAATCTCAGAACATAGTGGATACTAGGGATCAAACCCTAACAAAACTAACTCGATTACACGATAAATCTCATCCAACCCATCAGAGTCCAGCAAGCCTACGATGGAATTACTCACGCACGGCGGTGAGCATCATGAAATTGGTGATGGAGGAAGGTTGGTGATGATGATGGTGACGAATCCCCCTCTCCAGAGCCCCGGACAGACTCCAGATCAGCCCTCCCGATGAAGAACAGGACGCGGCGGCGGCTCCGTATCGTAAAACACAATGAATCCTTCTCTCTGATTTTTCTCTCTCCCCAAATAGGGTTATATAGAGTTGGAGTTGAGGTCAGAGGAGGTCCAGGGGGCCCACAAGCCCTCTAGGCGTGCCCCAGGGGGGGTGCGCTCCCCAGGCTTGTGGCCTGTGGGTGGACCCCCCTCTAGATAATTCTTGCACCTGTATTTTTTATGTATTCCAAAAATATTCTCCGTAAATTTTCAGGTCAATCCGAGAACTTTTATTTCTGCACAAAAATAACACCAAGGCAATTCTGCTGAAAACAACGCCAGTCCGGGTTAGTTCCATTCAAATCATGCAAGTTAGAGTCCAAAACAAGGGCAAAATAGTTTGGAAAAGTAGATACGATGGAGACATATCAGTGGTCTGTGTTGCGCGTTGCTTTCCCCTATTATTTGGTTTGAATCCATCATAATTTTCTAGGTCCTTGCATATCGATGATTTTCTACCAATTCAATTGGCATATAGATGCTTAAAGCCAATGACAACCTTTAGGTTAAAAATAATTTTTTGGTAAATATAATTTGTTCTGATATCTATAGGTGTGTAGGAGTTTGGTTTGAAGGATGGCTTTGTTGTGTTGTTTCTGTGCACTTGAGGAGATGGAATCCTCCAAAATTTCCGTGCATTAAAAGAACTAGAATACCAATCAAATGTAACAATAATTGTTCGATGATACATTCTATATTATATTAGTACATGCCAATATATCTCAATTGTCTTTATAATGTTAGCAGGGAGGTATGGAAATTGTACATGTCATCTTATTTTTATGCATGGAACACTCGTCTAACTAGCATGCTAATTTCAGCATGTCATGCTATGCTGGTGTATTAAACAAAGGCATGTAATACCCAACTTATGCACAGACAAGTAGTAGCTCCCCCGCCAAGTTAAAGCCTTAGTGAAGGCCTCCAAGTCAAAACAAGCAACTCTTCGTGAGATCAAGGAGCGCATCAAGAAGACCAAGAAAACCTACAGAAATGAAGCACAAGAAGCATGACCTTGCCGGCAAGGTAGGCCCGGCAAGACAAAGACCCGACAGGCGCTGAACCCGGTAGGATTTCACCAGTCACCAGCGCTCCACCTCACCGAGCAGGTAGTCACCCATCGGTGAGGTGTCGAGCCCACAGGCGGTTTGGTGAGGATTGTCGGGCACGTAGCAGCCTGCTGGAAGAAGGATTACCTTTATTGACACCCGTCCTAATGGCGTGTCAAGCTACTAGGAGGTAGATGAGCAAGCGGTGCGGCAGGCTTGCCGGAGCTCCTCCTCCTCGCGACACCTAGCGATACATTTAATGCATTTTGTCCTAACTAGCAAAGTTAGGTATGATAGATCTGTCTCTATCTAACCACCCTGTAATGACCTTTTTGCCACTGTGGTAACCCTTTGAGCTATAAAAGGAGGGCCAGTGCAACCTTTACAAGGGTTCGAACCCATTGCAACCTCATGCAAACATATTTGTTCAGCTTCCCTCCCTCGCGACTTGCCGGGGGAAGGCGCTCGGTGTACCTTTACTCTCACCCATCAATACACCAAAATCAGGAGTAGGGTTTTACGCTTCTCAGTGGCCCAAACCTGGGAAAAATGCCATGTCTCTCATTGTTCTTGCTCTTTGCGCCGTGTGCACCCCCCTTTCCGAACCAGCAAAGGGGCAGCGCTGCCCCATAGATTGCGGACTCTGACGCCGACATCTTTGGCGCGCTAGGTAGGGGGATCACCAGTGTGAATCAAGCCGATGATGGCGTGTCGACTCCGGAGGAAGCAGCCGGGGGAACGCCATTGAGGCACACGCCATACCAGTCGCAAGATGAGTGCAGCGTGAAGCCAAGCGGTGTTGTTGTGCCTCACCAGTAGCGCCCACACGACACGAACCTGTTGACCAGGTCCAAGATCTTCAGGCACACGTCCCGCCACGCCAACCTATTGCCATTCCCGCTGTTCAGTGGCAATATCGTAATCGTGCTCCTACTGGCTCTACCAGGACTCAAGCGACGTCACGTTCTTCGCGCTCTAACATGCCTTCAACTGCAACAGAAGCAATGGCACGAGCTCAGATGCTATTGGATTTCCCTCCACCGGCTGACAAGATGGAAGAGTGGAGGGCCACAATTCGGAGCTTGATTGAGTTTGCTGATGCGAAAAAATCCCAATTGGCAGAGCCCTCGCGACGCCCGTCAATTGTGCCTATAGCCCAGACTGATGGTCGTGTGGTAGGCGGGGCACCGACAGTGCAATCACCTCCATGACAGCAATTCCAACAGCAGCACAGGCAACCACAACAGACTCAGCAGAATGCACATCCCGATGATGTGTCGATGGCCTCCATAGATCAACACACGCAGCAAGACCAGCGGCATGTGCTACTGGAAAAGCAAGCAGAAGATGCTGGCACCACCATCCAACGACGCCGGGAGACGCGCCGTCAGCCAGATGAGCGCAATTGCCCAATCGTCGATGAGGGAAGGGTACCTTCATTACGAGGTCGGGTGCCCTACCTTCACACATGAGTTGTGGAAAGTTCGTTGGCCATCCGTCTATGCATTCAAGCTCGAAGTACCAGAAAAATACGACGGCAAGCTAAACCCGGCAGAGTTCTTAGGCATTTACACAATTGATGTACAAGCTGCCGGAAGGAGGGATGATAAGATTTTAGCCAACTCTTTCCCATTGGTGCTCAAACTCAATGTGAGAGCTTGGCTGATGAACTTGCCGGAGAACTCCATTTCCTCGTGGTCGGATCTATGCGACTAATTCATTGGTGCTTTTATTGGAGGACAGAAGGGCCCCAGGTTGCCCAGTGACTTGCAAGTGATCCCATGAAGGGAAGGAGAATACCCGCGTAGGTACATTCAGAGGTTCAGTCATGTTCAACGTAGCATACCGGATGTGCACCTAGCAGCTGTGATTCCCGCATTCCACACGAACGTGCGCAACCGCAAGATGCGGGAAAAGAAGTACATACGGCTACTGAAGACCATCAATGAACTGTACACGTTGGCGGACAAGTGTTCAAGGGTTGAAGAGGGGAGAAGATGTAACATCCCAAATTTCCAATTTGGAATGTTTTACAATTATTAGCAAAGCATCTATGCATTTTGTTTGAATTGAGTGACATTTGGAAATTTCAGAGGCATTCGGGTTTTATTTGAATTTGGATTCAACTTGGCATTTGAATTTCATTTCAAAAATCCCTGAAAAATACTTGTTCAAAAGTATGAGAGGAGCTAAAATGACACTCCAAAAAAATGTCAGAAGAAAATAATGCCAAAAGTTTGAATTCAAATTTGGATTTATTTGGAATTTTCAAAAAAATATTTTTATAAAGTTTTATTTCGCCTTTGAAAAATAGTTCATGTTTAGAGTTTATTCTTATGATATTTTTGATATATATATATGTCCTATACAAAATATTTTTATTTTCTCTCTATTTATTATTTTTTTCCTTCTGTCTTATTTTAAAAAAAGGACCCAGGCGCCAGCCAGGCCAATCGGCCCAGCCGACGCCCGAGCCGCAGCCCACTAACGCCGAGCTGGTCTGCTCCACCCGCACCGCGCCGAACCCTCTCCCAATCGGTCGCCCGATCTCTTTCCCCCTATCCCTAACCCCTCGCGCACGAAGCCGAGCCAGAGCACGCAGAGCGCGCCAGCCGCTCCGATCTTCCCGTGAGCGCGTTTCAGAGCCGCCCCCTCGCCCAAGACTTTGCCCTATAAAAGGCCAAGCCCCTCCACCCTTGCACCCCCTAAAACCCTCCTCCAAAACCCACCACAGCCTCCGCCCTCATCACCCCGATATCTTTCTGCTGCCGCCGGTCATCTTCGCCGCCCGACGCCAGTGAGCCACCCCTTGCCTCCATGCTCTGCCAGCCGAACCCTCTCGTCAATCCGCACCCGTCTGACACCTTTTGATCGCCCAGGAACGACCGAAGCTGCCGCCACGAGCATCGCCGCCCGCCGCCGGAGTTGTAGATCACAAGGAGCCCCGCCGAGCTTGTTCCACTCACCTCCGTCGTCTTCGACCATCACCGAGACAACCCCTACGACACCCTCGCTTCGCCGCATGCGCCCGACGTCTTCGCCGCCTTCCCCGACCACCGGAGCCCTCCGCCACCGACGCCCGAGCTCAACTCGCCGTCGACCGCCGCTGTAAGCTGCTGGATTTTCCTTCCCCCATCTGATCTTGTTTCTACGGCCTAGATTAGTCTAAGCGAAGGGTTAGGTTTATTGTTATTAGATCGATTTATTTTCCGGGTAAGTTCGGTTTATTCTCGGTTTAGTTAGGTTAGATAGAACCGGTAGGTTTTCTTTTATTGAACGTTACGCGTTTAGTTATATAACGCCGGAGCGTAATATAGTTGCAGAATCGCACACCTTTGGCCCGGTAGAGCCTGTTTATTTTGTCTTCTTTTCATTTCTGTTTTTAAAACAGAAAGTTTCAATATTGTAAAATATGTTTCTCTTAGGTTATTAAATATTTTTAGTTGATTCTTTTTTCCCAGTTTGCAAATTTCCTAAAGTTTCTGTATAAAGTACTTTCGGCCATGTTTTAATTTTTAAGAATTGTTTTAGATGAGTTTTGGTCAGACTAGTATTTCTGCTATAAAATGAGCTAGGATTAATTTTTTTAGTGATTCTTTTTGCCACTGCTTTGTTTTGACCTTGCCTAGCAGTAGCATTAATTTGGGTATTTATGTATTTTATTAAAATTAGTTTTACAGGAAAACAACTCTGTTTTAGTTTATTTCACTTTGTTGCTGTTTTCTGTTGTTTTAATTACTTTAAAATTTATTTCCACCTCTGTTGTAGTTTATTTCAGATTTGTTTCTGTAGTTTTAGAAGGTGAGCTTTTATTTACAGAAAAATAAAATGTATTATTTTCTTTTCTTACTAGTTTTGTTTTAATCATAAAAAGAGTTTTAAAATAGCTTTTAATGCGTTTCTTTTTGCATTAAATTTGTTTGTTGTTTTATTTTCTGTTATTTAATAAAAACCATGTTTTAATTCTGTCAAAGAAAGTTTTAATGGTAGATAATTATTTACGTAGTTGGTTTCACTTATAGTAAAAAGTTGGCATTGTTTTTATGACTTTCTTTGTTTTTCTCCTTGGATTTCTTTGTGTGTATGATTGTGTGTTATTAAATTTTACTTGTTGTTGTAGTAGAAATTGTATGATGGTATACTTATGTGTGCTATGTTTGACTCGATAGAATTTTCAGAGTGCGAGGCTTGTGTCTACGAAGCGTTAGAGTTTCAGCATCGTCAACAAGGTAAGTTCACTTTTATCATATATTTCTAGTACCCATGTTTTATTGCATAAGTAGTTTTCCTTCCACCATGAATAGTAGGATATTGAGCATTGAACTTGAGGTAGTATCATGAGGTAGGAGAAACCCAACACCCTGTTACAATTTCCCGGGAAGGGACGTACTTCATATTTGCTACACTTTAGTAGACGGGGTTTTGCTGTGAGATTCAGAAGTGTTGTGAGGCTAAATATTCTAGACCTGCATGATGATTCAAGACTTCAAGACTTCAAGGACTCAATATACCCCTGGGTGGAATGGAAAGCATTTGGCAGCCTGATATCTATCATGGTTATGCCCGGGAATCCTGGTATCTACGTGTGATCATCCCGACGGAATGCCACCCAGGCCCAAAGAGATGGATGGATACTTCAAGGCCAGAAAGCTTACATGTGCAACCGCAAGCCATTATGGGCTCTGGCTTGATTGACCTTAGTCGAGACTCTGGTTGGTCAGATTGCTAGCAGATGTAGACGAACGGTAGGATTGGATGAGCACTGACTTTCGGCCGGAGGACCGCTTGGGAAGACCATGTTTCAATCGTCCCGTTCTCAAATACCAGGCAGTGCGTGGACATAACAGGAGGGATCGAATCTTGCGGGTAAAGTGTACAAGACTCTGCAGAGTAATAATCTAATCGATTAGCGGTGTCCCCGGTTACAGACAACTTGAGCACCGGAGATGATACTATCAACCAGCCTCAACACAAGTAATTTTAATGAGTGGGTTTATTAATAATTTTCGATGTGAGAATTGGTTGGCGGAACCATCTCATTAACAACAAATATTTTGTAGTAATTACAATCTAGTCCTTTTGTTGTACGAAAAAATTTGCTTTTCGCAAAAACTTAAACTTAGAGCCCCACAGCCAAAATTGCATATAGTGATAGCATCTTATTATTGTTTTCCTCTCTGTGACTTGCCGACATATTCAAGATGCTGACCTACACGGCTGCAACGTCTTATGTTGTAGAGGTTTATTCCTACCAGGAGTGAGGCTATGCTCTATGCTCAGTGATTGCCCTGTGGAGTCCGATGGACTCGCTTATCGTCTACGCTTCCGCAGTAGTTTATCTCATGAGTTGGCCTTCGGCCGAATTTATTCTATTGTAATAAAGACTCTATATGAGATTCGATGTAATAAAGCATGTGTGATTGCACTTTGATAAATTCATTGATGTACTATGTGTGCCAGAATGATCTTGGGATGGTGCAGATACACAGAGACTTGACCGATTTCGGGTCGGGTCGCTACAGAGATGGTATCAGAGCACACGCTGACCATAGGACATAACCCCTAGGATCGGAAAGCCATAGGAAAAAAATTGATTTACAGTTTTCCTATATATCCTTTGGTCTATACTCTTATCTATTTGTTTATATCTCTTATATAATTCACTAAAATAGTTGTTGACCCCATCACTGAGTCTGCTCAATCCGACGAGACCTTGCCCTATGAAGACGACGATGACTAAGAAGAAGCCGGAGCCGACGTTGATCTGATGAAGTCTTCCACCGACGAGAACTAGATTTAGACCACCATGTAAACATTAGAAATTCGTTAGACAGTTGGATTCTCGATTAGTTCGTTACGATCGATGTGTGAAACTTCATTGAAGTGATTGGTGTGTTATTGATTGTTGCATACATGTGGGTAGTGTTATTTCCCTTTAGACCCTCGTTCTATTCTAATTTCTCATCCACTCCAAAACATCAGATGCCTCCGAGATGTGACCGTGGATTCACTTTCGCGCCGGAGCTTACCCAGCTGATCCAACAACAGAATGCCTTGATGCAGATGCTCATCCAGAACCAAGGCAACAACAACAACAATCCACCGCCACCACCCCCTGTCGACAACCTGACCCGCTTCTAAAGGCTGAATCCGCCGGTGTTTTCTAGCAGCACCGAGCCGGTTGTAGCTGATGATTGGCTCCGCAAGATCAGAAGAGAGCTAGCAACAGCTGGATGCACAGATGCTGAGAAGGTGCGTTTTGCCGCACTTCAACTGGATGGACCTGCAGCATCTTGGTGGGAGAACTACACCACCACCTATATCCCATCGCCACCATCACATGGGATCAGTTCCAGCAGGCCTTCCGCACCGCTCATGTCTCAGCTGGAGCAATGAGTCTGAAGAAGCGTGAGTTCCGCAATTTACGCCAGGGGAATCGCACTGTGGGCAGTACATGGATGAGTTCAGCCAGTTAGCTCACTATGCCCCGGGTGATGTGGCCACAGATGCCACAAAGCAGGAGAAGTTCCTCGAAGGACTCAATGATGAGCTGGGAATGCAGCTGATGATGGCTACCTTCAACAACTACCAGGAGCTGGTACACAAGGCCATCATCCTTGAAGGCAAGCAGCAGCAGAGTGATAGCCGCAAGCGGAAGTATGGCCATGGAAAGTATAGCTCTGGAGCTCAGCAAAAGCCCCGCTACACCCCATACTCAGGAGGACACAACCACCATACCCATGGAAGCCATACTCACGGAGGACATACCCATTCCAACACCAATAGTCAGAAGAATGGCAATGGTGGAAATGGTACTCAGCATAATTCCGCTCCAGTGATGAGGGACCTAAGCACCATCACCTGTTTTAGGTGCAAGCAGACTGGACATTATGCCAACGAATGCCCTGATGCTAAGCCGAACAATGGCAATGGAAATGGAAACGATAAGATAAACTCTGGGATCAAGAAGCCAAACCCTTTTCCCCGAGCTCAGGTGAACCACATTGATGTGGAGGAGGTCTATGATCAGCCGGATACCGTAATCGGTAAGTTTAAATTAAATTCACATCCAGTATTGGTACTTTTTAATTCTGGTGCCACACATTCATTCATATCAAGGGTAGTTGTGGAAACATATGGGTTACCCACTAGGACCCTTAGAAAACCCCTCCAGGTCAGTTCCCCAGGAGCCGAGATGATGGTGGGATTAGGATGCCACCCGATGAACCTCAGTATCGGGAATCATGAATTCCCCACAAACCTTATCGTATTAGAGTCACAAGGATTGGATGTAATCCTAGGCATGGATTGCCTGACCAAGTACGAAGGAAACATTGATTGTGCCTGCAAGACAATTTTGCTCACAACCCTAGAGCAGAAGAGGATCAAGTATGTATCCAAGCACACACCAAAGAATACTCGAGTAAATTCCCTCACAGGAGTTGTTCAGGAGGAAGTACCAGTAGTGCAAGATTTCCCCAATGTATTCCCAAAGGAATTACCCGGAATGCCACCGGATAGAGAAATCGAAGTTTTGGTTGAGTTATTACCCGGCACAGCCCCAATATCCAAGAGACCTTATCGGATGCCCCCGAATGATTTGGAAGAGATCAGGAAGCAGATCAAGGAATTATTGGAGAAGGATATATTCGCCCAAGTTCGTCACCTTGGAGAGCCCCAGTTCTTTTGGTAGAGAAGAAGGAAGGAACTCTGAGAATGGTTGTGGATTACCGTTTGTTGAATGACGTGACCATCAAGAACAAGTACCCTCTACCAATGATTAATGATTTATTTGATCAGCTAGTTGGAGCCAAAGTATTCTCCAAGATCGATCTTCGATCAGGGTATCATCAGCTGAAGATTCATGAACAGGATATACCCAAAACAGCTTTCACCACCAGGTATGGTTTATATGAGTATACAGTCATGTCATTCGGATTGACTAATGCCCCTCCGTACTTTATGAGCATGATGAACAAGGTATTTATGGAATATTTGGACAAGTTTGTCGTGGTGTACATTGATGACATATTGGTTTTCTCCAAGAGCGTGGAAGAGCATAAGGAACATCTGCGTCTAGTTCTGGAGAAACTCCGAGAACATCAGTTATATGCCAAGTTTAGCAAATGTGAATTTTGGCTGAAGGAATTCGGATTCCTCGGACATGTTATTTCACGAGAAGGAATAGCAGTCAACCCCACAAAGGTTGAATCGGTCACCAAATGGCAGTCCCCCACCTCAGTCAAGGAGATCCGCAGTTTTTTCAGACTTGCAGGATATTATCGGAGATTTATTGAGAATTTCTCCAAGATTGCTAAACCCATGACCGAGCTATTGAAGAAGGAAACCAAGTACATTTGGACCGAGGATTGTGAAGCCAGTTTTCAGGAGCTGAAGAAACGTTTGGTTACAACCCCAGTGCTCATTTTACCGGACATACAAAAGGATTACAAGGTATATTGTGACACTTCTCGTCAAGGAGTCGGAGGAGTGCTCATGCAGGAAGGAAAAGTTGTAGCTTATACCTCCAGATCGTTACGATCTCACGAGATGAATTATGCCACACACGATTTGGAGTTAGCAGCCGTAGTGCACGCACTCAAGACCTGGAGATATTTCCTCGTCGGAAACAATTGTGATGTTTACATGGACCATAAGATCTTGAAGTATATTTTCATGCAGAAGGAGTTGAACCTCAGGAAGAGGAGATGGCTAGAGTTGATCAAGGACTATGACATGAGATTGAATTAGCACCCAGGGAAGGCAAATGTTGTAGCAGATGCCTTGAGCCGTAGCTGCTATGTGAACACCCTCATAGCTGGAGGATTACCTCAGGAGTTAGCCGACGATCTCAGAGAGCTCCGACTGGAGATAGTACCGAGAGGGTATGTCGCCACCCTGGATATTCAGTCCACTCTGACAGAAAAAATCCGAGAAGCCCAGAAGACAGACAAGGAAATTGCGGAGATAATGGAAAGGATGAGTAACGGAAAGGTTAAAGATTTTCGTGAGGATGAGCACAAAACTTTATGGTTTGAGGATCGTATCTATGTGCCCAATGACCCAGAGGTCATGAACTTAATTCTTCAGGAGGCCCATGATTCACCATACTCGATTCACCCAGGCAACACCAAGATGTATCTGGACTTGAAGGAAAGCTTCTGGTGGACAGGTATGAAGAAAGATATTGCCGAGTACGTAGCAGTATGCGATGTTTGTCAGCAAGTAAAGGCGGAACATCAGAAGCCGGCAGGGTTACTTCAACCTTTGTCGATACCCGAATGGAAATGGGAAAAACTTGGAATGGATTTTATCACAAGATTACCCAGGACCCGTTCAGGTTATGATTCTATCTGGGTAGTGGTTGATCGCTTGACCAAGGTAGCTCACTTCATTCCCGTGAAGACCACATATACCAGTGCTAAGTTAGCCAAGATATACATGACCAGTATCGTATGTCTGCACGGAGTTCCTAGGAGTATCGTGTCAGATAGAGGAGCGCAATTTACCTCGAAGTTTTGGAATCAGTTGCATGAATCTTTGGGTACGAGGCCGGAGTTCAGTATAGCTTTTCATCCGCAGACAGATGGACAGACCGAGAGAGTCAACCAGATTCTGGAGGACATGTTGAGAGCCTATGCGCTAGACTATGGAGCTAACTGGGATGACAATTTGCCATACGCAGAGTTCTCGTACAACAACAGTTATCAGACTAGTCTAAAGATGGCCCCTTTCGAGGCTCTATACGGAAGGAGGTGCAGAACACCATTGTTGTGGGATAGTGTTGGAGACCGAAAACTTTCCGGTCCCGATCTTATCAGAGATTCTGAAGAGAAGGTCAAGCTGATTCGAGATAGACTCAAGATAGCTCAGTCGAGGCAAAAGAGTTATGCCGACAGTAAACGCTAGGAAGTAACGTACGAAGCGGGAGACCGAGCATATCTCCGTGTATCTCCACTTCGAGGAATCAAGAGGTTCGGTGTTAAAGGAAAGTTAGCACCCAGGTTCATTGGCCCATACAAAATGCTCGAACGTAGAGGAGAAGTTGCATACAAGCTGGAATTGCCGGAAGGATTGTCAGGAGTTCATGATGTCTTTCACGTTTCCCAGCTGAAGAAATGCCATGCTGAGATGGCCGATATTCCTTTGACAGACACGGTGCCCCTAGAGGCCATACAACTTGATAATGATCCGACCTATGAGGAGAAACCCATCAGAATTCTCGAGATTGCGAACCGAGTTACCCGCCGCAAGATCATCAAGTTTTGCAAGGTTCTGTGGAGCCACCATTCCGAGGAGGAAGTGATGCGACTTGAAGCTACGTCGGTATTTCCCCAAAGAGGAAGGGATGATGCAGCACAGTGACGGTAGGTATTTCCCTCAGTGATGAAACCAAGGTTATCAAACCAGTAGGAGAACCAAGCAACACAACGTAAACAACACCTGCACACAAATAACAAATACCCGCAACTCGACGTGTAAAAGGGGTTGTCAATCCCTTTCGGGTACGACGCGCAAGATAGGCAAACGGACGTGAATAAATTGTAGTAGATTGATAGATCGAACGCCAAATAAAATAAATAAGAATAAATTGCAGCAAGGTATTTTTGTATTTTTGGTTTAATAGATCTGAAAATAAAAGCAAAGGAAAATAGCTCGCAAAGGCAAATAATATGAGAAAGAGACCCAGGGGCCGTAGGTTTCACTAAAGGCTTCTCTCAAGAAAAATAGCAAACGGTGGGTAAACGAATTACTGTTGGGCAATTAATAGAACTTCAAATAATCATGAAGATATCCAGGCAATGATCATTATATAGGCATCACGTCCAAGATTAGTAGACCGACTCCTGCCTGCATCTACTACTATTACTCCACACATCGACTGCTATCCAGCATGCATCTAGTGTATTAAGTTCACGGAGAAACGAAGTAATGCAATAAGAACGATGACATGATGTAGACAAGATCTATTTATGTAGAAATAGACCCCATAGTTTTATCCTTAGTAGCAACGATACATACGTGTCGATTCCCCTTCTGTCACTGGGATCAAGCACCGTAGGATCGAACCCACTACAAAGCACCTCTTCCCATTGCAAGATAAATAGATCAAGTTGGCCAAACAAAACCCAAATATCGGAGATGAAATACGAGGCTATAAGCAATCATGCATATAAGATATCAAAGAAATTCAAATAACTTTCATGGATAAAAAAAGATAGATCTGATCATAAACTCAAAGTTCATCCGATCCCAACAAACACACCGCAAAAAGAGTTACATCATATGGATCTCCAAGAGACCATTGTATTGAGAATAAAACGAGAGAGAGGAAGCCATCTAGCTACTAACTACGGACCCGAAGGTCTACAAAGAACTACCCACGCATCATCGAAGAGGCACCAATGGAAGTGGTGAACCCCTCCGTGATGGTGTCTAGATTGGATATGGTGGTTCTGGACTCTGCGGTGGCTGGAATTGATTTTCGCCGACTACCCTAGGGTTTCTGGAATATTCGGGTATTTATAGAGCAAAGAGGCAGTTCAAGGGGCACCCGAGGTGGGCACAACTCACCTGTGCGCGCCTGGGCCCCCGGGCGCACCCTGGTGGGTTGTGCTCCCCTCGGAGCACCCCCTAGGTGCTTCTTCGGCGCACTGGATGTCTTCTGGTCCAAAAAAATCTCCAAAAAGTTTCGCTGCGTTTGGACTCCGTTTGGTATTGATTTCCTGCGATGTAAAAAAACATGCAAAAAACAGCAACTAGCACATGGCACTATGTCAATAGGTTAGTACCAAAAATGATATAAAATGATTATAAAACATCCAAGATTGATAATATAACAACATGGAACAATAAAAAAATTATAGATACGTTGGAGACGTATCAGCATCCCCAAGCTTATTTCCTGCTCGTCCTCGGGTAGCTAAGTGATAAAAAACATAATTTTTGATGTGGAATGCTACCTAACATGTCATATCATATTCTTTTTTTATAGCATGGACATTTGGACTTTTATGTTGTTCAAAGCAATAGTCTAGTTTTGACATGATAACTCAAATACTCAAGCATATCAACAAGCAACCATGTCTTTCAAAATATCAATGCTAAAATAAGCTATCCCTAGCTCATCGTGCTCAATCATTGATCCATTCATAAAATACACTCGCATACTAACTACACCCAAGGATCAAGTACGATCATAGTACCTCCTAGTTGGTGCTTTTATAAGAGAAGATGGAGACTCAAATTCAAAATAAAAATTGCATAAAGTAAAAGAAAGGCCCTTCGCAGAGGGAAGTAGGGATTTGTAGAGGTGCCAGAGCTCAAAGCGAAAAACTTAGAGATAAAAACATTTTGGGAGGTCTATCCATCCCACCAACGAAAACGACTTAGAGTTCCCAACACTTTCCATGCTAGATATATCATAGGTGGTTCCCAAAAAGAAAATAATGTTTATTCCTTTTTCCACCATACTTTCACTTTCCATGGCTAGCTGTATCCACGGGTGCCTTCCATACCAACACTTTCCAAGGAATTTATTATTTGACAACATAAAGTAAATTCATTTTTCATTTTGGGACTAGGCATCCCTAATACCTTTGCCTTACTCTCGTGCAATGACAAGTGAATAAACACTCATCATGAGAATAACACATCTAGCATGGAAAATATTAGCCACCCCTCACCGCTCTGCGAGCGAAACGAACACACAAAAGAGAAGTTTATTTTGAAAATTAGAGATGGCACATGCAAATTTTCTTAGAACTGCAAAAGAATACCACAAATAGGTAGATATAGTGGATTCATGTTGCAAAGCTAGTTTAAAGGATTTTGGATGCACAAGTAGAGATCATACTTAGTGCAAAATGAAGGCTAGCAAAAGATTGAGAAGCGACCAACCAAGAAACGGATAATCTCATAAGCAAGCATTAAGCATAATTAACACTGAATAATGCACCACAAGTAGGATATAATTTCATTGCATGACTATTGACTTTCGTGCTTGCATAGGGAATCACAAACCTTAACACCAATATTCTTACTAAAGCATAATTACTCATCAACATAACTCACATATCACATCATCATATCTGAAAACTATTACTAAGAATCAAGTTTATTTTGTCCAATGATCTTCATGAAAGTTTTTGTTAATATCCTTCTTGGATATCTATCACTTTAGGACTAATTTTCATGTGCTGCTTTTCATAAGCTCAAACAAATATAAGTGAAGATCATGAGCATAATTTTTCTTTCTTTCTCTCAAATTAATTTAAGTGAAGCAAGAGAGAATTTCTTGAAAATTTTACTAACTCTCAAATAAATCTAAGTGAAGCAAGAGAGCATTTCTTAAAAAATACTAAGCACACCGTGCTCAAAAAGATATAAGTGAAGCACTAGAGAAAGTCCATAGCTCACAAAAATCTAGCTTTGAGTAAAATACCAATGATCGTTAGAAGAAAGAGGGGATGCCACTCGGGGCATCCCCACGCTTAGTTGGTTGCTCTTTTTTGGACAATAGCTTGGGATGCCGGGGCATCCCCAAGATTAGGCTCTTCTACTCTTATTCCTTCATCCATCGTAAGATAACCCAAAACATGAAAACTTCAGTCACACAAAACTCAACAAAACCTTCGTGAGATCCGTTAGTGTAAGAAAAATAAATCACTACTATAAGTACTGTACCAAACCAATTCATATTTTTTTGCATTATATCTACTGTATTGCAACTTTTCTATGGCAAAAACTCATCAAAGAAAACCATAGAGCCATCAAAACAAGCACACAACGCAAAGAAAACAGAATCTGCCAAAACAAAACAATCTGTAGCAATCTGATTTGTTTGAATACTTAAGGAACTCCAAAAATTCTGAAAAACTAGGAAGACCTGGGTAATTTGTATATTAATCTTCTGCAAAAATAATTGACATTTTATCACGCTCTGGTAAAAAATAAGAATCATTTTCGTGAGCGCAAAAGTCTTTTTTTTCCAGCAAGATCAAACAACTATCAGCCAAAAAGATCCTATCGGTTCTACTTGGCACAAACACTAACTAAAACACAAACAACACAATCATAACAGTAGCATAATTGTGCTAACACTCAAGAACAGAAAGCAAAAAGCAAAAATAAATTTTATTCATTGGGTTGCCTCCCAACAAGTGCTATAGTTTTACGCCCTTAGCTAGGCATAAAGCAAGGATCTAAGTTTTGTCATCTTTGGTTCGAGATCCATAAGATGCCCTCATGATTGATTCATATGGTGGCCTAATTCTTGTTCTAGCGAAGTGTTCCATACCCTTCCTCAAAGGAAATTGGAACTTAATAATGCCTTCTTTCATATCAATCACGGCACCGATAGTGCGTAGAAACGGTCTACCAAGAATAATTGGACAAGACAGATTGCAATCAATATCAAGAACAATAAAATCTATGGGCACGTAATTCCTATTTGCAAGAATAAGAACATCATTAATTCTCCCATAGGCTTTTTAATAGTAGAATCCGTCAAGTGCAAATTTAAAGAACATTCTTCAAGATCGGTAAGACCAAGCACATCACATAAAGATTTCGGAATTGTAGAAACACTAGCCCCCAAGTCACATAAAGAAAACACTCATAATTTTTAATCTTTTTGTCGGTGTACGAAAGTAGGGGCCTTCTGTACCCCTTTACTTGTGCACTGGCAGTTGTAGCCACACCTGCAGCCACGCTTGGCGGGGCAGAGGGAGCAAAGATACAAAACTACCAGAGCAGCGCTAAAGCTAGAGGCGCGAAGAGAAAAGGGACAAGAGGGGTTTCCCCCGGCAAGAGCCTTGCCGGGGACGACCTACGCTGCCCCGGCAAGAGACTTGCTGGGGCAACTTGCCCAACACCGGCAAGACCGCCACCCTCGAGCCAAAAAGTTCTGGCACCGTCAACAACATCAGAACCAAGACCCGGGAGGCGCCTGCATGGTGGCATGCAGATCTTTGTGAAGACCAGAGGCCTGCAAGACTAGGTGAGAACCATAAGACGAAGACCTCGGGCAAGATCCTTGATGGGGACGCCCACGAGACCCCGGCGAGACCCTTGCCGGGGACATCTACAGGGCCGTAGTCAGGCCCACACCTACCAAGCTTTCGCTGCCCCGCGCCCGTTCCGACGTGGCGGCCGGCCCGCCAGCTAGGCGAGCGCCTGCGTGGCAGCATGCAGCTTTTAGGCCAACTAGCCAAGCACCTGCGTGGTGGCACGCAGATCTTCGTGAAGACCCTGCCACCGCACCAGCTCAGCAGCCAGCCAGCGTGGCGCTGCATGCCTCATCAGCTTGGACGCGCATCGGAGCAAGGCGAGGCGACAACGGACGAGACGAGCTTCTTTGATGTCCCTGATAGAGCAAGAGGGCACGTCGGCAGCGCATTAAATGCGTTTGTCCTACGGTGCCAGGCAATAGACTTGTACACTGTACATACTTTCCACCTCCTGTGTGGCACTGTGGCGACCCCTTTGACGTATAAAAGGAGGCCCGAGGTGTACTGAGGAAGGATTCAGACTTTTTGTGCTAGGCATGCACCGCAACTAGTTCAATAGCTCAAGAACACCAAATATACACCAAAGCAGGACTAGGGTATTGTGCATCATTTGCGGCCCGAACCTTGATAAAATTCCCCCGCGTTGATCTTCTAGACCCGCTCTTTGCACAGCCCCGTGCCCCGCCAACCGTAGTAGGGATTCCATGTGATCCCATAGGTGTCGTTCTCCTGACATCTTTGGCGCGCCAGGTAGGGGAAGGCGATGTCGATCAGCCATGATCTGGTGCCATCAGCTAGGTGAGGCGGTGCTTTCCGCAGCCGCAACAACCCTCCGCGTGACGACGGAAAAGCTAAGTCACGCAAAACCCTGAGCAATTTCTTCTTTTTATAAGGTTATCCTCCTCGAATTTTTTTGCCCCTTGTATGGAAAACCTATACGCAATGGAACCCTTCCGCTATTGGCAACGCCTTTGTTCTGTTTCGAGTCCGCTCAACAGTTCAAGCGACCGCGCTGAGAATGGCAAGGTGGCTTGCCCGGCAACAAGTGCCCCCCGGCAGGCTGCTAAGGATCCGTTCCTCAAAGCGCCATAGCATGGGTTTACGCGCCGGCAAACCTATCCAACTAGGCGTGGGGTGTGTAGATATAAGGAAAGATCAAACAGGAAGTTAGCATGCTTCATTTCAAAGTACTGCAGAGTTATATTACATCAATAGTTGCAGCGGTTCTAACTTAAGATAAAATTGTCTTGGTCATGAACTCGCAGCGGCAATGAGAAACGGGGTGCCTAGCCCCGGTGCTGGTCCTCCACCCTTTTGACTCCGTCGATGCAGCTGATAATGGGCTCGATATGCTCCTCGAGCACCGCAAGGTCCACATCCTCCGGTAGGCTCTCCAGCGCGTTGGCGAAGTCGACGCTGGGGTTCCAGAACGCCACCTTGGTGAGCACCTTGGTCAGGGCACCCCGGCAGAGCCTCCGGGACTCGTTGGCCAGATAAGCTGCTCGATTGGAGCGGAGCTGCTCCAGGGCTTCGAGGACGCCCTCGAAGAACAAGGTCAGCCTGGCGTTGGGGCTAATGTTCGCCTCCGGGGAGTACCTGAAGCTCGTGAAAGAGCTAGTTGTCGACTAGAGGGGGGGTGAATAGGCGATTTTTATGAAAGTCTTCAAAACATGGGAGTTTCGAAGACAAACAATAGAAATGAACCTATTAACATGCAGCGGAAGGTAGACTGCACTAGGCAAGCCATAGTCAAGTATTCAATAAAGTGAAAGCACGAAGACTAATAGAAGCTAGGCAGTATGGATCAGGATGGAAGATAGTATGAAGCCAAACAACAATAGTCGTCACACAGTGAAGTCAAACAGATAATGCAAGTAGGCAATGACTTCACGAAGACAAACTATAAGTAAAGAGAGGGAGAAGATAGAACCAGTTGCTTGGTGAGGACAAGGATTTGTTGGACCAGTTCCAGTTGCTGTGACAACTGTACGTCTGGTTAGGGAGGCTGAGATTCAACTCAGAAGACCGCATCTTCACCTTATTCCCCTTGAGCTAAGGACACTTAGTCCTCGCCCAATCACTCTGGTAAGTCTTCAAGGTAGACTTCCGAACCTTCATAGACTTCGTTCACTGGCAATCCACAATGACTCTTGGATGCTCAGAACGCGATGCCTAACCGGCTGGAGGATTCACAGTCCTCCAGTGTAACAAGTCTTCAGATCACGCAGACAGAAAGACTTCAGTGATGCCAAACACTCTTTGGGCTCTGGGTGTTTTGGGCTTTGTCCTTGCAAGGATATCTCTCTCAAACGCTTCGGAGGTGGGTTGCTCTCAAATGACAAAAGTCGTGCACTAACTCTGAGCAGCCACCAATTTATGGTGTCGGGGGTGGGCTATTTATAGCCACTAGGCAACCCGACCTGATATGTCAAAATGACCCTGGGTCACTAAGGAACTAACACGTGTTCCAACGGTCAGATTTCAAACACACGTGGCAACTTTACTTGGGCTACAAGTAAAGCTGACTCATCCAGCTCTGGATAAGATTTGCTCTCATTGTCTTCGCTCGAAGACATAGGATTTTGTTGAGCATCACTTCAGTCACTCTGACTTTGTTCACTTGGACCCTAGTTAACAGTACGGTGGTTCCTATGACTCAACAAAGAAGAAAAGGAAACTATGAACCAGCTATGTCTTCGCACTCCATAGTCTTCACGTGAACGTCTTCTCGAGTCATATCTTCGTTGTGAATATCTTCACATACCACCATTGTCTTTAATGTCTTCACACATTTTTAGGGATCATCTCCGGTAGGTAAACCGAATCAATGAGGGACTACTACCTGTGTTATCCTGCAATTCTCACAAACACATTAGTCCCTCAACCAGGTTTCTCGTCAATACTCCAAAACCAACTAGGGGTGGCACTATATGCACTTACAATCTCCCCCTTTTTGGTGATTGATGACAAACTGGTTGAAGTTTTCAACGGGGATAAAAGTATGTGAAATTGTAAGGGTTAAGGTATTGTCTTCATTAGTAGCAAAAGGCTCCTCCTGAAGATGTGCATATAAGTAATTTGCTTTTGAATGCAAATGCACATGCCAGGTTGTACTTGTGGAGATTCTCTTCAACTTAAGAAGACAATTCATCATGCATGAAAAGATATAACGAAGATAATCACATCGTTGACAGAAAAGGTAGCAGACGACCATCAAGTTTAAGTGTTACAACTCAAAGAACCAAATGTATCAAAAGCGAGAGTTGTAAACACTTGGCAAAAAGTATAGCAACCACCCATAAGGACCTGCTTGAAGACTATCAACTCATATGCTTCTCCCCCTTTTGTCAGTAAGGACCAAAAAGGTTTGAAGCCATAGAGCCTCTACTCGTTCCCATGAGGAGTAGGTGAGGATGCAGGGTCGACGTTGGTGTCCGGTGGTGCAGAAGAACTTGGTGCAGTGCCGATACGCGGCAAAGTTGTAGTTGGTGAAGTAGCATCATCTTCGTCATCGATGACTCTGGCATTGACAGTTGCCGCGAAGGAGGAGTACTCAGAGTCTTCAAGTGAGGGAGCCCGACGCAAGACTGCGTTCCTGGGAGGAGTGGAATCAAATTTGAATCTCTCTGTGAAGCCATCTTGTTGAAGATCATCTTCAGAACTGAGCAATGTCAGACTCTTCCACGACCGCCGACGGGTTTCATGAGTGACAAATGCATTCTTGGTGGCTAGATTGCAGATGTGATTAACATCCACCAAGAGACTCTGCATCTGACGCTTCAGCCAATAATGATGCTTATCCTGTTTCTGGTGTAGTGCCACGAGAAGCTCTCGGTCATTGAGAACGCGAGATCGCTTTCGAGGCCTTTGAGCAATTGTACTCTGAGTGGCTTCAGTATGGGCACGATGAGGTGCACGTGTATTTCCAGCCAAAGGATAAACACGAGTTGCAGCAAGAACTCCTTCAATAGGTTGAGTGAAACTTTGACGATCGACGTTGTGAATATAAATTGGCTCCTTGGCAGGTTCTGGGTATATGGCTTCGACAGACATATCAACCTCTGGCAAGAATATTAGATGGTTGCATGCAGAGGGCTGATAGTTGATAGCAGAGTGAAGCTTGATGAGGCGCATTACCCATGGAGCATCAAACTTCAGACCAAATAGATCAGAACCAGATGCAGCAAGTTGTCTGATGAAGAAATCCTGAGCATTGAAGCTGATGCCATTGAGAATATAGAAAACCAATGTCTTCATTGAGCCTTCAAGCTTTGCTGCAGAAGAATGTCCTTTGACGGTCCATAGAGTTCACCTTATAATATGATAGATGGTGCGGGGCAGATACTCTAGGTCTTCAATAAAGAATTCCTTTGGATATTGAGCCTCTTGTGGCAGTGGCTTCATCATGCTCAGCATTTGGCTCATATTCGGCTCAGGCTTCTAGAATATGCTCTCCAAAGCATTGCGGTGAAGCTGGCAACCAGATTCATAAAGTTCACCTAGAGTGGGCAGGGCAGTGAGCTCAATGATATCTAGAGCTTTGGCTTCGTGGTGCACATTGCCTATCGTCCACTCAAGGACCCAAGTCTTCGGATCCCTGTTGTAGTCGCGAATGTGAAGAGTTGCATAGAATTGTAACAGAAGCTCTTCATTCGAATTCTCTTTGTCGGTCACAAACTGTAGAAGGCCAGCATCTCTGAAGCAGTCGAGGGCTTCTTCCGAGCAGGGCAGGCCAGCAATGGCTTCGCAGTCGAGACCCATGTGGGGAAAGATGCACCCTTGATTGTATAGGACACAAGAATAGTAACTGTGCTGCTAATAGCTCCAGAACCGATCAGATGAAATTCTTGGCTTCGAATATGGGTTCTTGGCACTATCAAAGAAGGTGTTGTGTGCAATGAAGCCATTCACATTGAACGACCCTGGCAAAGTTGCAGTACCTGGAAACCTTGGCAGCCTGGGTTTTGGCTTCTGGACCTGAGGCCTGTGCTCCACATGATAATCAAATTGAGGTCCGGGAGCAGGAGGAGGAACTATAATAGGCCAACGAACCATGACAGGTTGGCCGCGATCAAATGCCAGCTCAATAGTCCGAGGCCTTGGAGGTTGTACAGGAGCATCGACATTGACATGGGCTTCAAGTTGCATAATGGCTGCAGGTGCAATATTTGATTTAGGTGCCACGTTCACCTCAGGCGCCACATTAGCTTCAGCCATGACAGCGTCATTGGCTTCAGTGTTGTTGTTGGTGGCCGCCTTTGTATTTTCAACCTCCACTTGAGTAGCTGGGGGGTCGGGCACAGACTCGTTCGCCTCGAGAAACTTCTTGGTTGGTAGGGGGTGTGGCAACTGGCTCTTCTTCTTCACGGGGTTCTTGATCTTCTTCGGCTGATGCAGCCGGTATGTCTTCAGCAGCTTTGGCTTCAGACTCTGGGACGTTCACAGTTGGAGTGGCTTCAGGAAACACTTGACGTGCTACTGAGTTGTGTTGCACTTCCCCTTCTGGAACGCTCGGCAGAGCGACTTGTGGCCTTGGTCCTTTATGAAGCCTGCGGAATGCGGGCGACGCTTTTGGAGAGGGAGTTGGCTGTACCACATAGTCGTCATCGTCAAGCACCGGAGTGGTGACTTGAGGTGGTGGAGTACTTGGTGATTCTTCTTGACGGGGGGAGTCTTGAGGGCGATCAGCCCATGAATCATCCTGAGCAATTGGCGTCAGGGGACGACCAATGCTGATGAGTTCGCTGTTCGTGAGAATAGGCGATGATACCATTTGGTGCTCTATCTGAGGAAGGACTTCATCATTATCTACATTGTCTTGGGGACCAATGTCTTCAGCTGCGGTGGGGTCAACAGCTGGAACTTCTTCAGCTTCAGGAGCCTCTGTGAAAGCAGGCTCATGAAGTACTAGTTGACGCTCTCAGTTGGTGGATGCAGGACGAGCAATGGAGATGGGCTCGACAACAAGGGGCTCTGAGGGAGCAGCCCGATCTTTCTTCGAAGACTTCATCTTCCGCTTCTTGGTCTGTGGTGCATCATCAGTGGCATTCTTGTTCTTGCGCTTTCCGGCTTCGGCTTCAGCTGCCCTTGTTTTCTTGAGTTCTGAAGCTACAGTGGGGACCTTAGGCTTCAGCTTGGGCCATAGCAGGCTTCTTCTTGGTAGCCATCTTGGGGTCAATGCCAGGATACCCAAGTGCCTTGCGGTTTTCTGCTTCATTGTGAGCTTGAACACATTTTGCAGCGAGATGTTTCATTCGCTCTCTTGAACCTTTTGCTTCTTCACGTTTCTTGTGAAATGCCTCCTTGAGGTCATGCAGCATCTGCTTGAAGTTTTGAACATCAGCCATGCTGAGCTTGGCCATGTGCTTCTTGAACTGAGACTTCTCATAGTCAATTTTGTTCTTCAGTTCGACAATCTTCTGAGCCAGAGCTAGCTCATGAGCAATGGCTCCATGGAAGGAGACACTAATGCCAATTGGAAGCTGAAGATCATCAATGCTGAGGCTCGGACTTTCAAACCACTCATCAATGAAGTTATTCAAGATGTCCACATCGAAGAGGGGCAGATCATTAAAGATCTCCGCCTCTTGCTTTCTGTTTATCAGCAGCTGAAGAGCATCATCACCAAGATCTTTGTCACTTGATAGATCAATGGCTTCATTCTCGTTCCTCAGAACGGCAGCTGGGGTCAGTGCTTGCCCAGAACTCTGGATGGGCTTCTTTTTCTTTAAAGACTTCTCGATCTTCTTGGAGATGCGAGAGAGATCTTCAGACTGCACACTGGATGCAGGAGGAGCAGTGGCTAGTGGCTTCGCACGCGAAGCTTTAGGTGCAACACAGGGCTTTGAAGCTTTAGTTTTGTTCTGCTTCTGTGGCTTAGGAGGAGCAGGCGCTTCATCAGAATCAGCGTCGTCGGCAGAGTGCTCCACGGCTGCCCCCTGAACAGCAATGTGAGTGACGAGACCTTCGAGGTTGTAGAAGGGCCTGACGATATTGGGTTCAGCATCACGTGTGCCATTAGCCCGAGGAGCAGATGGACCGGGGTTGAAGTCGAGTCCAAATGCTTTCTTGTTCTTCACAGCAGAATCCTTGGCAAACTTGTAGTTGCGCTTGAATAGATTGTCGTCACGACACCATAACAGAGAAGATGGCTCGGCATTAGCAGGCTGAGGTCCACGGACCATGCAAGGGTAGATGCCTTGAGCAATGGCTTCGGACTTGGACTTGGGTTGAAGATTTTTGTATAAGATGTCTCCCCAAGGTCACTTGATGGAATTCTTCTCAGCATACTCAGCAGTGACGAATCTGTACTTGAACCATTCCTCTGCCCAATATCTTTGAATCCACTGGATTCGAGTCTTGCGTTCACCATAGGTTTCTTTTGGGTCCGTCTTGTACATTTCATACAGATCAGGTGGCAAATCTTTGGATGTATTCCCACGGCGTTGTCTGCCGCCCTTTCTTGCTGACTTTTCAGTGGCCATGTAGTTCAAACTGGATGGCTACAGAACTTGCAAAGGCTTCCGTCTGCTGGTCAAACAAGAACTGGCTTCGGGAGAACTGATGTGACGCTGTAAGAATTCTACAAATGAATGCAGACTATGAGAACCAAGGGATTCTCCCACGGACATGTACCTGTGACAGCATTAGAGATGCGAGGGAAGGGGAAGAGGTCATATGCATTCTCAGAAGATTTTGAAGATAAATCAGTTTGAAGACATTGACCTCATAGCGCGAAGACATTCACTTATTTGTTGAGAGTTGGTTCCAGATTTGTACGAATCCAAGAATAGGTACAAGTGAGGAATCTAACTTGTTGTGAAGCATAAGTGAATATACTAGGCATGATATGAGATGCAGAACGGGATATATTCAATTTTGTAGGCATAGAAACCACTTTTGGTGGAGAAGAATGAATCTATCGGATCAAAAAGGCAGTAAAAGTAAGATTTAATTACCACACGAAGAACTGCTAGACGGGGTGGAGTGGGAGGCCGAGAAGTTCAAACTCCCGTGCCCTAACTTGGCGACGGAAGACACCTACGGCGGCAGCGGAGGAGACGAGGTCCGCGGCCGGCGTGAGGACGGCGTCGGTGAGGTCGCGGCAGCTAAGCGCTTCGTCGCCGGCGTCGTCGAGAGCTAGCGGTGGTGCTAGGGTTTGTGCGAGGTGGAGAGGTGGGAGAAGGATTTTGACCGTGATGAGATGTGTATTTATAAGGAAAGGGACATCACAGCGCAATTACGCAGGTGCCCCTGGCGGTTCACATCTGAAGGACACGTGGCAAACATGCAACTCATTGGAAGTTGTTCCATGTTCTCACGCACGCCTGGACTGTCTGGTGGTCGTTCCAGCTTCTCCGGTTTTCAGGCAATAAGGGTATAGCATTTTAAGCAGATTGAATATTTGTCTCTGTATCTTCTGCTGACAAGGACGCAGAGAAGACATTCGACAATTTCCATAGAATGCATATGATTTGGATAGATAGAATTTGAGGTAGAAGCATAGAAGAGGTTAGGGTCCGATCACATTCACTTAGACCAAAAGATTCAAACAAGAAGACATAGCTATAAGTGAATGTTGTAGAGGACAGAACACAAATATATGTATATATCTGAGTAAGACCAAATCAACATGGTGAAGACAAACATGAAGTCAAATTAAGGTCGAAGATAAATCAAATGTGAAGACTTTGCAAATGAGACGCCCAATGAAACACTTCAAACAAAAGTTTGGTGGTGGCATTACCCACCGTATAGGAAGTATTAGACCCAGACACGGCGCACAATTATCGTGGCGCTCCGAAGTCAAATTCCGCATTAATGTATTCACACTTAGAGTGTATGTCTTCATTGATTGAAGATATACATTACTTTGTGTGTTGCACATCTAAGTCATCAACATGCATAAGTGTTAGGATGTGTGTCCAATTACATGACATTTGAGGATTTTAAGATATTTTGCTCACACCGCAACTTGCAAAACTTTTTCTCATGCAAGGGCTTTGTGAAGATATCTGCCAATTGCTCTTTAGTGTTGACGTGAATGATATCAATATCTTCCTTCATGACATGATCTCTGAGAAACTGATGATGAATTTCGATGTGCTTTGTCTTCGAGTGCTGGACTGGGTTGTTGGCAATCTTGATGGCGCTTTCATTGTCGCAGTAGAGTGGTACTTGCTTTAGATGGATGCCATAGTCCTTGAGAGTCTGCTTCATCCATAGAAGTTGAGCGCAGCAAGATCCAGCAGCAATGTATTTAGATTCAGCAGTGGAGAGAGACACACAGTTCAGCTTCTTTGAAGACCAACAGACAAGTGATCGTCCCAGAAAGTGACATGTTCCTTATGGAGACTTGCGATCCACCTTGTCACCAGCATAATCAGCATCTGAGAATCCAACTAGATCAAACTCTGAGCCCTTTGGATACCATAATCCTAGTGTTGGGGTGTAAGCCAAATATCGAAGAATTCGCTTCGCAGCTAAGTGATGCGATTCCTTTGGTGCCGCTTGGAATCGGGCACACATGCAAACACTAAGCATGATATCTGGCCTAGATGCACATAAATAAAGTAAAGAACCAATCATGGAGCGGTATACCTTTTGATCGAACTCTTTACCATTGGCGTCAGGACCCAGATGACTTTTGGTTGGCATTGGCGTCGAGTAACCTTTGCAATCTTGCATTCCAAACTTCTTCAGGCAATCTTTGAGGTATTTTTCTTTAGATATGAAGATGCCGTTGCTTTGCTGGCGAATTTGAAGACCTAGGAAGAACTTCAGCTCACCCATCATGGACATCTGATATTGCTCTTGCATCATGTGCCCAAACTCATCACTGTACTTCTTGTCAGTGCAGCCGAAGATACTATCATCCAAATAGATTTGGCATACGAATAGTTCTCCATCATATGTCTTCGTGAAGAGTGTAGGATCTAGAGAACCAGGTTTGAAGCCTTTGCTCTTCAGGAAGTCTTTGAGTGTGTCATACCAAGCACGAGGGGCTTGTTTGAGGCCATACAGTGCCTTGTTGAGCTTGTATACCATATCAGGATGTTTTGGATCTTCAAAGCTAGGAGGTTGTGCAACATGCACTTCTTCTTCAATCTTGTCGTTGAGAAAGGCACTCTTCACATCCATTTGATACAGAAGGATGTTGTGATGGTTGGCATAGGCTAGCAGAATGCGAATGGCTTCAAGCCTAGCCAACGGAGCAAATGTTTCATCGAAGTCAATTCCTTGAACTTGAGTGTATCCTTGAGCAATGAGACGAGCCTTGTTTCTGACAACTTGACCATGCTCATCTTGCTTATTGCGATATATCCATTTGGTGCCTATGATGTTGTGCTTGCGAGGATCAGGACGCTTGACCAATTCCCACACGTTATTCAGCTCAAACTGTTGATGCTCTTTTTGCATAGCTTGCATCCATTCAGGTTCCATGAAGGCTTCAGCAACTTTCTTGGGTTCAGATATTGAGACGAATGCAAAGTGCCCACAGAAATTTGCTAGCCGTGTTGCTCTTAAACGAGTGAGTGGACCTGGTGCATTGATGCTATCAATTATCTTCTCAATCTGTACTTCATTTGCGACACGAGGATGAACTGGACGAAGATTTTGCTCTTGTTGATCATTATCTTCATTTTGAGCATTGGCTTCACGTTGAGCATTGTCTTCTGGTTGATTAGGCGCAGAAATGATAAGTTCCTCTTCAGCCTGTGCTTCAGACGGTATGATTTCTCCAGTTTCCATTAGCTTGATGGATTCACTAGGTGGAACTTTATCTAGCACATTTGGCAGGTGCTCTCTTTGCGAGCCGTTAGTCTCATCGAACCGCACATCCATAGTTTCAACCAATTTGTAGTGAAAGAGGTTGAAGACTCTGTAGGAGTGCGAGTCCTTTCCGTATCCAAGCATAAAACCTTCATTTGCTTTCGGTGCAAATTTTGAAGTATGATGTGGATCCTTGATCCAGCACCTAGCACCAAATACTCTGAAGTAACTGACGTTTGGCTTCTTACCAGTTAGGAGCTCATAAGATGTCTTCTTCAGAAGCTTATGAAGATAGACACGGTTGATGACATGGCATGCAGTATCAATGGCTTCGGGCCAGAACTTTCTCGGAGTCTTGTATTCATCAAGCATCGTCCGAGCCATCTTGATGAGTGTCCGATTCTTGCGCTCCATGATGCCATTTTGCTGAGGTGTGTATGGAGCAGAGAACTCATGAGTGATGCCTAATGTATCAAGGTAAAGATCGAGGCCGGTGTTCTTGAACTCTGTGCCGTTGTCACTTCTGATGTGCTTGATCTTGACGCCGTAGTTCGTCATGGCACGATTGGCGAAGCGCCTGAAGACATCCTGCACTTCATTCTTGTAAAGGATTATATGCACCCATGTATATCTTGAGTAATCATCAACTATGACAAAGCCATAGAGGCAAGCAGTGGTAGTGAGAGTAGAGTAGTGAGTAGGACCAAAGAGATCCATGTGAAGCAGCTCGAAGGGTTGAGATGTAGTCATGATTGTCTTCGAGGGATGCTTGGCCCTTGTCATCTTTCCAGCTTCGCAGGCACCACACAGATGATCCTTCTTGAACTTGACGCCCTCGATGCCGATGACGTGTTTCTTCTTCGCGAGTGTGTACAAGTTCCTCATGCCCACATGTCCTAGCCTCCGATGCCAAAGCCAGCACTCTGAAGCTTTTGCTAGAAGACATACTGCCAACTGTGGTCCTGCTGAGAAATCTACCATGTACAAATCATCTTTCCGATACCCTTCAAAGACTAGAGACTTGTCAGATTCCATTAGGACAAGGAAACTATATTTTCCAAATATCACAATCATGTTCAAGTCACAAAGCATTGAGACAGACATTAAGTTGAAACCAAGGGATTCAACAAGCATCACTTTATCCATGTGTTGATCTTTTGAGATTGCAACTCTACCTAGACCCAATACGTTGCTTTTACTAGTGTCAGCAAACGTGATGTGACTCTTGTCAGATGGACGTAGTGTTGAATCCATCAGAAGACTTCAATCACCAGTCATGTGGTTAGTGCATCCACTGTCCATAATCCATTCTGAAGACTTTGGTGTCATACCCTATAGTGCAGTTAGGGGGATAGGCTTCACCAAGGGTATTGTGAAGCATAAACATTTGAAGAACAAGCGGATTATCAAAGCTTAGATCCAGGTTAGGACTGATAGGATGACTGGCAAGCGACTTAGGAACAAAATACATAGTAAGACCATTTGGGCATTTTATCTTGCGCCCTACAAGATGTTTTAGGTCCCCAGCAATAGCATCGAACGCCTTTGATTTCCGGCTGGAGACGTTTCCCTGCAAAAGAGAGTTAAGTTTTCTTAACCACCCACATTTTCAGGGGTGGCTTCAAAGCAACGAGTCTAAGTGCAGCATCTGAGAACTTCGGCTTTGGAGCCCTAGCAAATAGCCTTGCAGGAGGTGAATAGTACTCATATGAATAAGCAGAAAAATTCTTAGTTTTATGAACATAGCGGTTTGAAGAAACACGCTCATATTCATAAGTCTGAGTATGATTTCCCTGTAAAACATTGGCGTTAGGGTGACTCAGGTGAGTCCTCTGTCTGTATGAAGCCTTGGACCATATGAAGCCTTTGGTCTGGGCTTTGTCTTCTTCCCTTGTGGTGTCATGATGACATTCACAGGAAGATTCACAACACACCTTTTGGGCACCCAGATCTTCTTCATAGGTGGCCCATTCCTACAGTTAGTACCAATATACCTGGCAAACACTTCACCTTTCTGATTCTTAAACAATTTATAGTTTGCATCAAAGGATTCATCAATGATAATCGGGTTAGCACAAGTGAAGCCAGATAAGGTGGATGGATCCACTGAAGGTCCCTTCAGAGCAACCCATGTGGTTTTGGGGTACTGCTCAGGCTTCCAGTAAGTACCATCAACATTCATTTTCCTCTCGAACCCAACACCCTCTTTCGTAGGGTTTCGGTTCAGAATCTGCTTTTTTGAGGACATCACATAGTGTCTGATGCCCTTTGAGACTTTTGTACATTCCCATCTCAAGCAATGTCTTCAACCTAGCATTCTGATCAGCAATAGTAGTGGTATCCTCAGCAGAGGGGTTAGTTACCACATCAGCAGTTGAAGATATTGCAACAGTAGCAGCAGTAGAACATTCAGCAACATAAGTAGCGTTATCATGCTCAAGGCATTTTAGACATGGTGGTTCAAATCCTTCCTGAGCGGGGCTGATCTATTGAGCGCGAAGTGACTCATTCTCTTTTTGAAGATCTTTATGAACTGCTCTCAATTTCTCGAGTTCTTGCTTCCTTTGAAGATAATCATAGGAAAGCTTTTCATGAGTTGTTGAGAGCGTTTCATGACGACTTTGAAGTTCCTCGTACTTAACATGAAGATTTTTGATGTCTTCAATTAAGGACTGAGATCGGGTCATTTCTGCGTCCAACAGGTCATCGCTTTTGTCTAACAGTTTTTGAATATGTTCCATAGCTTTCTGTTGTTCAGTTGCAAATTTAGCAAGCGTTTTGTAGCTAGGTTTTGATTCACAATCAGAGTCATCTTCACTTGATGTTTGAAAGTAAGCATTGCGTGAGTTTACCTTGGCACCACGTGCCATGAAGCAGTAGGTGGGGGCAGAGTCGTCCTTGTCATTAGCATCAGTGTTGGTTACAGAGCCATTGTCTTCAGTGTTGAAGATGGACTTGGCAACGTAGGCTGTGGCTAGAGCCAGACTTGCAACGCCAGAGTCGGACTCCTCCTCAGACTCCACCTCTGCCTCCTCAGAAGCAGACTCCTCCTCTGAATCCATCTCCTTGCCAACAAAAGCACGGGCCTTGCCAGATGAGCTCTTTTTGTGTGATGAAGACTTCGATGTAGACTTGGAAGAAGACTTTGAGGATTTCTTCTTCTTCTTGTCATCAAAATCATATTCCTTTCTCTTCTTCTTCTTGTTGTTCTCATTGTCCCACTGTGGACACTCAGAGATGTAGTGACCAGGTTTCTTGCACTTGTGGCATGTTCTCTTGTTGTGGTCATGAGTAGAAGCTTCATCATTTCTTGAGCTGGATCGTGAAGACTTTCTGAAGCCTTTCTTCTTAGTGAATTTCTGGAACTTCTTCACAAGCATAGAAAGCGCCTTAATGTCTTCAGGATCACCAGAACTGCAGTCAGATTCTTCTTCAGATGAGGAAACCGCCTTTGCCTTCAAAGCGCCAGTTCGACCATAGTTGGGACCATAGATGTCTCTTTTCTCAGATAGCTAAAACTCATGTGTGTTGAGCCTCTCAAGTATGTCAGACGGATCGAGTGTCTTGAAGTCGGGGCGTTCTTGAATCATCAGGGCTAGGGTGTCAAACGAGCTGTCAAGTGATCTCAGGAGTGTCTTGACGATTTCATGCTTGGTGTTCTCAGTGGCGCCGAGATCATGAAGCTCATTTGTGATATCAGTGAGGCGATCAAACATGAGCTGGACATTCTCATTGTCATTTCTCTTGAAGCGGTTGAAGAGGTTGCAAAGGACACTGATCCTTTGACCTCTCTGGGTTGAGATGCCATCGTTGACCTTGGAGAGCCAGTCCCAGACTAGCTTTGACGTTTCCAGAGCACTCACACGGCCATACTGTCCTTTGGTCAGATGACCACATATGATGTTCTTGGCAGTAGAATCCAGTTGAATGAACTTCTTGACATCAGTAGGGGTGACACCTTCACCAGTCATGGGAACGCCGTTCTTGACGACATACCATAGATCGACATCAATGGCTTCAAGATGCACGCACATCTTATTCTTCTAGTAGGGGTAATCAGTGCCATCGAAGACAGGGCACGCAGCGGAGACTTTGATTATCCCTGCAGTCGACATAGCTAAAACTCCAGTGGTTAAACTGAATCACACAGAACAAGGGAGTGCCTTGCTCTGATACCAATTGAAAGTGCTAGTTATCGACTAGAGGGGAGGTGAATAGGCGATTTTTATGAAAGTATTCAAAACATGGGAGTTTCAAAGACAAACAATAGAAATGAACCTATTGACATGCAGCGGAAGGTAGACTACACTAGGCAAGCCATAGTCAAGTATTCAATAAAGTGAAAGCACGAAGACTAATAGCAGCTAGGCAGTATGGATCAGGATGGAAGATAGTATGAAGCCAAACAACATTAGTCGTCACACAGTGAAGTCAAACAGATAATGCAAGTAGGCAATGACTTCACGAAGACAAACTGTAAGTAAAGAGAGGGAGAAGATAGAACCAGTTGCTTGGTGAGGACAAGGATTTGTTGGACCAGTTCTAGTTGCTGTGACAACTGTACGTCTGGTTAGGGAGGCTGAGATTCAACTCAGAAGACCGCGTCTTCACCTTATTCCCCTTGAGCTAAGGACACTTAGTCCTCGCCCAATCACTCTGGTAAGTCTTCAAGGTAGACTTCTGAACCTTCACAGACTTCGTTCACAGGCAATCCACAATGACTCTTGGATGCTCAGAACACGACGCCTAACCGGCTGGAGGATTCACAGTCCTCCAGTGTAACAAGGCTTCAGATCACGCAGACAGAAAGACTTCAGTGATGCCAAACACTCTTTGGGCTCTGGGTGTTTTGGGCTTTGTCATCGCAAGGATCTCTCTCTCAAACGCTTTGGAGGTGGGTTGCTCTCAAACGACAAAAGCCGTGCACTAACTCTGAGCAGCCACCAATTTATGGTGTAGGGGGTGGGCTATTTATAGCCACTAGGCTACCCGACCTGATATGTCCGAAATGAACCTGGGTCACTAAGGAACTGACACATGGTCCAACGGTCAGATTTCAAACACACGTGGCAGCTTTACTTGGGCTACAAGTAAAGCTGAGTCATCCAGCTTTGGATAAGATTTGCTCTCATTGTCTTCGCTCGAAGACATAGGATTTGGTTGAGCATCACTTCTATCACTCTGACTTTGTTCACTTGGACCCCACTTAACAGTATGGTGGTTCCTATGACTCAACAAAGAAGAAAAGGAAACTACGAAACAACTATGTCTTCGCACTCCATAGTCTTCACGTGAACGTCTTCTCGAGTCATAATCTTCATTGTGAATATCTTCACATACCACCATTGTCTTCAATGTCTTCACACATTTTTAGGGGTCATCTCCGGTAGGTAAACCAAATCAATGAGGGACTACTACCTATGTTATCCTGCAATTCTCACAAACACATTAGTCCCTCAACCAGGTTTGTCGTTAATACTCCAAAACCAACTAGGGGTGGCACTAGATGCACTTACAGCTCAGCATGCCCATGGCGGCGAGCTGCGTGGTGAGCCTCTTTGCAATGTCGACGAGGCGGCTGATCCAGAGGTTTACGCTCTTCACGTAATCCTTGTGGGCGGCGGCATCATCGCTCCGCGGCCGCTTCTCGTCCTCCAGGGCCTTGTTCGGGGTCTCCTCACGAGCCTTGGCCTCCAAAAACTTCCCCTCCAAGCCATCGAGTTTCAGCTTCAGATCATTGATGGAGTCGTTGGCCTCGGAGAGCAGCTTGGCCTTGTCGGAGATGGTGACCTGCGCATCCGCCAGAGTGCGGTTGGCCGTGTCCCTCTCCCCCGTCAGCTCCGAGACCTTCTTCTTCAGCTCCTCCCGCTCCCGCTCCAGCTTCTTCACCTCGCCGGCGTGGTCCAGGGCCAGAGCATTGAGTGCGCCTTTGTGCTTCTACTCCAGCTCCTGGGTCCGCTGAGCGACGATCTTCCCGATTTCCTCGTCCTTGCCATGGAGCATGGCGGCAAGCGCATGCTCACGAGTAACGAGGTCTTCCTCCTGGCTGTTCAGCAGAGCCTGCTGCTGCTGCTGCCGAGCAGCCTCATCCTTGGCGGCCTGATCCGTCGCCACCTCCTGGGCCTTATCGATATCGGCCTGCTTCGGGATGAGCTCTCGCTTGCGCTCATCCTGCTCACCCTGGGCAGCCCTCAGTTCATCCCGGGCCTCGCCAAACTAGACCTGCGTCTGAACGACGTGCTCTTCAAAATCCTCCTCCGCCTTGTCCACCGCCGCCATCCTGGATTTCACTTTGTCTTGGCGGGCACGGTGGAGTGCCTGGAGCTTCTGGAAGTTGGCGCTCATGGCTCGGAGAAGCTGCTCCTCTTGGGACCCGTCGCCGCCGGCGCTCGGTTCGTCAACAACCTGGAGCCCAACGGTGGCGAGCGCCTCGTCATCAAACACCTCCCCCTCGGTTGGCGCTCTGGTGCTTGTCGTCCCCAGGAGGCGGACGAACAGATCGTCGCCCACCTTCAAGTACTTGCCCGGGGCGGAGGCTATAGGGGAGGAGGGTTGGTCGTTGGCCACCTCCTCCTCGGCAGCGGTCTCACCGGCCTCCCCGGCAGGCCCCTTGGCGGCCTCCTCAGCGGTGGTCTTGGCGCCTTCCCCGGCAACAATCTTGGTGGCCTCGGCTTCAGCATCCATGGCAACCTCCTCAATAACAGTGTCGACGTCCTCCTGGTACATCGAGGGAGGGTCTGGAAACCAGAAGGGAAAATGAAGCAAGGCCGAGGTCAAGGTTCAGGGCAAAGCAAAAAGAAAAAACGTGGCATGGCAAGAAGAAGAACAAGAACAAGGACGGGAGGCGGGCCACTTACCCGTGCCGAGTTGAGAAGAAGTGGTCCCCTCCCTGCCAATGTGCATTGCCGGGACGGAGCCGCCGGCGCCCAAGCTCGCCCCCTCTTCCTCCGTGCGCGTGGGCTCGTCGGTAGGTGCCCTTGCTGGGGACGCCCCTCTGGGTGGCGTGGTCAATGGGGGCGGCCCTCAGCGGATCCTCCTTTTGCTGCTCCCCTCCTGCAAATCCGGCACCAAGGTGCATGCCCCAACGCTCATCGACGAGGAGTGAGTAATGAACTCACGCTGGGGGATGGAGCGGGGGCTGCATCGAGGGCTGTTGTCCGGACTGATCTCCACTAACACCGGCGAGCGCAGAGTGCTCGTCGGGGGCTTATCGCCCGTCGAAGCCTTGGCCCTCTTCGTCGCCCTCTGGGCCAGCGTCTTCGTGTCCCTGCAAAGAGGAGGGCAAGTCAGGGAAGATGGCGTAGGCTGAGAGTCAGAAATGATGAAGGGCGAGATGCTTACTCGTCCTCCTCCGCCGGCCTCCTCTTCCTCTTCGGGCTGAAGGACCCAAGGTCGAAGTCGGCCTCCGGGCCGCCGTCCGAAGGAGGAGGGGAAGGGGAAGGCGTCCTGTGCCGCTTGGACGAGGAAGAAGCGGCGGCCGCTACCTTCTTCTTCGCGGTCGCGGCCCTCCTCTGGCGCACGGGCTGCGCCTGGGCCTGTTGCCACTGCGTGGTCCTGCCGAGCTGGACCGGCTCGCCAGAGCTAGCCCACCGCAGGACGCGTTTCCTCCCCAGGGCCGAGGAGTCATCCGCGTCGGCCTTCTCTTCAGCTGACTCTGAGGGAGTCATGGACTAAGGGGTCCTCGGGCGTCCGACCTGTTAACCATGAGCTGGACTGATGGGCTATGAAGATACAAAGACCAAAGACTCTACCCGTGTCCGGATGGGACTCTCCTTGGCGTGGAAGGCAAGCTTGGTGACCAAATTTGAAGATTCCTTTCTCTGTAACCGACTTTGTACAACCCTAGTCCCCTCCAGTTTCTATATAAACCGGAGGGCTTAATCCAGAAAAGATATAGTCATACAGGCTAGACTTCTAGGGTTTTAGCCATTACGATCTCGTGGTAGATCAACTCTTGTAATACTCATATTAATCAAGATCAATCAAGTAGGAAGTAGGGTATTACCTCCATAGAGAGGGCCCGAACCTGGGTAAACATTGTGTCCCCCGTCTCCTGTTACCATCGACCTTAGACGCATAGTTCAGGACCCCCTACCCGAGATCCGCCGGTTTTGACACCGACATTGGTGCTTTCATTGAGAGTTCCACTGTGTCGTCCCCAAAAGGTTGATGGCTCCTTCAATCATCTACAACGATGTTGTCCAGATGGAAACCTTCCTCCCCGGACAGATCTTCGTGTTCGGCGGCTTCGCGCTACGGGCTAACTCGCTTGGCCATCTGGAGCAGATCTACAGCTACGCCCCTGGCCATCAGGTCAAATTTGGGACCTTGAACTACGTCGCGGACATCCACGGAGACTTGATCTTCGACAGATTTGATACCACAGCAGCCGCTCCCTACCCCTACGATGAACATGATTTAAATCTGTCATCGAACCATACTCAGGAAATTGCACCTGTAACCGCTCCGGCCTTAGATCCAGAGCAGACTGCGCCATCCGAGGACGGGAAACTCAACCCCGCCACGGAGGCCACAGACTTAACCTCATGTGATATCTATGTCACCGGAACTCCGGACTCGTCTCCGGCTATAAGTTCCAAACCATGTGCGTCCGCGGACGCTGGGCTTGATCAGTTATCGATCTTCGAATTCAGCGCCGCAGACGTCTTCTGGCACTCGCCTTTAAGCGATGTGTTAAACTCATTAAGAAATATGTCCTTAGCGGGGGACTCACAGCCGAACTATATCCGGTTTGAACTGGAGGTTGATGATGGAGAATCTGATTTCCCACCCACTGCCCACTTCATAGCCACTGTCGAAGACCTAACTGACACGCTTGACTATGACTCTGAATACATCGACGGTATGGATGACGATGCCGGACAAGAGGAGGCCCAAAACCCGCCGTTCACCGGACGATGGACGACCACTTTCTCATATGACGTATACACGGTGGATGCAACAAAAGTTAATAGCGGCGACGATAAGGAGAACCTAGCGAAGGATGACCCTCCTAAGACACAACCAAAGCACCGTCGTCAGCGGCGCAGCTCTAAATCACACTGTAGCAAGGACAGGAACACCAGCACAGGAGACAATAACACTCCGGATGGTGCCGAAGACACAGAAGACCCCGACGAACAAACTGCCGAACAAGACAATCGGGAAGATGGGCAAGTTAGTTCTGATGAACAGGCCATAGAAGAAGACTCGGAGGACGGTAGTTATCATCCGCTCTCTGAGGAGGAGGCGAGCCTCGGCAACGAAGATTTCATCGTGCCTGAGGAACCTCTCGAGTAGGAGTGCTTTAAGCTTCAGCTAATAGCCACTGTGAGGAGCTTGAAAAAGAAGCAGTAGCAGCTTCAAGCTGATCAAGACCTGCTCAATGGCAGATGGACTGACGTCCTGGCAGCCGAGAAATACGGCCTTAAACGCCCAGTCAAAAGTTACCCGAAGCGCAAATTGCTACCTTAGTTGATGACGAGGTGGCAGAGCCCGCACCAGCATCGCGCAATGCGGCTGACCGACCACCGCACGGTCGGGATAAAACAGCGACTCGAGCCGAAAACCAGACTTCCCACCTCACCGTAAAGGCAGGGATAAGGCAGCTCGGGGTTATACATATGACCTTCGTCTAGACCTGGACAGTAGAGCAGGACATTCAAGATTGATCTACGGATCGCGAGGACGTGCCCTGACACGCGAGGACGGCTATCTATTCGGACGTGACAAACCTAGTCACGCCCGGGCCGAAAACCGCAGACGGACTCCATCGGAGCTACGTCGCGATGCGGCCCGATATAGAGGCGCCGCACACCCTCTTTGCTTCACTGACGAAGTAATGGATCATGAATTCCCAGAAGGGTTCAAACCCGTAAACATCGAATCATACGATGGAACAACCGATCCCGCGGTATGGATCGAGTATTTTATTCTCCACATCCACATGGCCCGCGGGGATGATCTTCACGCCATCAAATACCTCCCACTAAAACTCAAAGGGCCAGCTCGGCACTAGCTAAACAGTCTTCCTGAAAATTCTATTGGCAGCTGGGAGGACTTGGAAGAAGCTTTCCTTGACAACTTCCAAGGTACATAGGTCCGGCCACCAGATGCTGATGACTTAAGTCACATAGTCCAACAGCCTGGAGAGTCAGCCAGGAAATTCTGGACTAGGTTCCTAACTAAAAAGAACCAGATCATTAACTGTCCGGATGCCGAAGCCCTAGCGGCCTTTAAACATAGCATCCGTGACGAATGGCTCGCCCGCCACCTCGGCCAGGAAAAGCCGAAGTCCATGGCAGCCGTCATGGCACTCATGACCCGCTTCTGTGCGGGTGAGGATAGTTGGCTGACCCATAGCAAAAACACAGCAAGTGAAATAGGCACCTCCGAGGGCAAAAATAGCAACGGCAAGCTCCGACGCAACAGACACAAACGCCGAAGCAATGGCAACAACACCGATGACACGACAGTCAACGCCGGATTCAGTGGCTCCAAGTCCGGTTAGCGTAACAAGCCATATAAAAGGAACAATCAGGGACCATCCAGCTTGGACCGCATACTTGATCGTCCGTGCCAAATCCACGGCACCCCGGACAAACCTGCCAATCATACGAACAGAGATTGTTGGGTTTTTAAACAGGCCGGTATGTTAAATGCAGAGAACAAGGAAAAGGGATCGCAAAGCGAGGACGATGACGAGGAGCCCCGGCAACCAAACACAGGGGGACAAAAGAAGTTCCCCCCCAGGTCAAAACGGTGAACATGATATATGCTACACACATCCCCAACACGGAGCGCAAGCGCGCGCTCAGGGACGTCTATGCGAAAGAGCCAGTCGCCCCAAAATTTAATCCATGGTCATCATGCTCGATCACTTTTGATTGAAGGGATCATCCGACCAGTATCCGTCATGGCGGTTCAGCCGCATTGGTCCTTGACCCAATAATTGATGGATTCCACCTGACGCGAGTTCTTATGGACAGTGGCAGCAGCCTGAACCTGCTCTATCAGGATACAGTCCGCAAAATGGGCATTAACCCATCACGGATCAAGCCCACAAAGACTACCTTTAAAGGAGTCATACCAGGCGTAGAGGCCCGTTGTACGGGCTCAATTATGCTAGAGGTTGTCTTCGGATCTCCGGACAACTTCCGAAGCGAAGAATTAATCTTCGATATCGTCCCTTTTCACAGCGGCTACCACGCACTGCTCGGACGAACCGCATTCGCTCGATTCAATGCGGTCCCTCATTATGCTTACCTCAAGCTCAAGATGCCCGGTCCACGCAGCATCATAACAGTCAATGGAAACACGGAACGCTCCCTCCATACAGAAGAGCACATCGTTTCCTTAGCAGCAGAAGTACAGAGCGGCCTTCTCAAGCAGAACCTTAATTCGGCTGCCGAGCTCCCGGACACCGTTAAGAGGGTTCAGACTATTCTGCAGCAGGATAGCTCGGCTCGTCAGGAGCTCGACTAGCAATTTGGCCTCCGTCCCGGCCCCGATCAAGTGGTGGCATTGGTACCGCACGTACATAATTACACTCTCAAAATACCATGGGCACAGACGGAGGCATACCTACCTTGTGATCCACAATACGGCTTGACCGCTCCCGGACACATTTACTTTCACTGTTTCCTTTCCCCTTTTCAGGTCTCTTTTCTACAGGCTTTCCCTGATGGCCTGATCACCGGTCTTGTCAAAGGATAAACACACTGAGATGACAAGAAGCACAAGCGTACAGGGGAATTTCTAGGTGTTTTCTTTAACGATCACTTTACCTGTTTTCAAGACCCACACGCATCTCTCCCTTGGTCGCGACATGTCCAATAGCCCGTTGCTTATCGCACTATTTTTATCAATGTGCTTTGACGTACTAATAAAATTGCAATGAAAACAGTTCGCGGCCCAAATTCTGCGGGCCTAGCTCATTACCTTTGCTCTTTTTTCTGCTTTCCTTTATTTTCTGTTAATAACCTTGTCAAGTAGCACCCGTACACTTTGGTACGTTTCCATTTTCCAGGGGATTCATAGCACCCCGCACTACGGCAACAAAGTCCGAACACTTTTTTACAGTACAGTTCGGCACCCTGAATTTAGCATTATATGCATTGGCTCCGAATCATGTCTTTGGTCAATAGTTGGGTTGTCCAGCTCCTGTGCTTGCTACCTTACGTTCCGCTATATCGGCTAAGGTAGTAAAGGGAGAACTACTGCGATTGTGCCCTGGTTTACCCGATGGAGTACCTCTGTAGAGAAAGCCGAAAACTGACTGTCATGATGCGGCAAGAGCCGGTCAGCTCTTCGGAGGTCTCAAATTGTGTCACATCCCTAGTTCTGGTATGACCTAGACTAGCTAGTCATGTGTGCATCATGTTTAAATTTCATTTAAATTTGAAATGGGGATCTGTGAAACCCTCAGAATCATTTCTGGAAATGACCCAAATAAAAATTGCTCCAAAAGGGTCCAAGAAAATGTTCATGTTGCTCTCTGAAAATATTGGACAGAGATAAAAATCAAACCAATATTTTCAGGAGCTCATAAATATTTATTTTGGGCATTTGGAATTAATGCAGTAATTATTTGCTTTGGATATATATTGTTATATATATATAATATTGTCCAAAAATTATGCCATTTGCTGAGGAGTTCTGGAATAATACCACTAGCCCCTACAAAAATTGGCATAAGAAAATAAAATGGTTTATCATTTTTATTAAACCAAACAAATGTCAGAAAAATAGAAAATAAACAAAAAGGGGAAAACCCTTACCTAGACTTACCTGGGCCACTTGCTGGCCTGGCTCTGTGCCAGCCCAGCTGACTGGCCAGTGCCAGTCGTCGTTGTCCTCGCGCCAGACGGACAGGCGTGTGGCCGACGCGCGCGCACCGCCGTGCCGCCACGCCACCAGCCTGCCTGCCCTCTCCCCTGCCAGCGCGACGCGCTGGGCGACGTCGCGGGTGCCGTCCCGATCCGGTCGACCTCCTCACTTTTCCCCTCGCCTTCTCCCTCGCTCTCTCTCACCGCGCCCGAGCGCTGCCGTCGCCGCCACTCGCCATTGCCGCAGCCACCGTCTCCCCCTCGTCTCTCCGACACATGCAGGAGCTCCGCCTCCTCGCTCTGAAGCTCTCCGCCGAGCCACGCAAGCCGGAGCGTCCCGTGGAGCCGTCGCCGTCGCCTTCTTCGCCTCCGGCGGCCGTGGATCCCCATCGCCGCTCCGTCGACTCCAGAGCTTCCCCCGAGCCGCTGAGCACGCCCGCCGAACCTCCGTGAGCTCCCCTCCGTTTCCCCTCCGTTCCCGCGCTCGAATTCGCGCCGTAGCCGTGCTAGCCGACGTGCCCGCGAGCGCCTCGCCGCCGACCATGTCACCGTCGTGGCAAGGGCCACCACAGCTCGCCCCGAGCACCTCACCGTGCTCTTGGTGCCACGAGGGTGCCGCAGAGCCCCTCGGGTGGCCTCCCCGTGCACCGCAGCGCTGCGCCCGCCCTTGGCCGAACTCCGGCCACCGCCGCGAGCTTCGCTCCGGCGAGCTCCGACCACCCCACGGTCTCCCTCGTGTCCCACTGGATGCGCGCGAGCCTGGGCTTCGCGTAGGTGGCCTCCGCGGCCCAAATGGTCGCCGGAGCGATGAACCCGACGAGCTCCGCCGCGCTCGGCCTCGCCGGCGACTAACCGCCGGTCAACCCGGGTCAAACCGCACTAATTACCCCCCCTATGACACTGACAGTGCGCCCCTGCGCCTAATCCTACAATTAGAACAAATTAAACCCTCTGTTTAAAACGTATGACACTGACGTGTGGCCCCCACACGTCAGGTTGACCAGGTCAGCACCGTTGACCCGCTGACGTCATGATGACGCAGTGCTGACGCAATAAACCCTTTTCTGGATTTAAATTAAATCAGGAAATTCCAGAAAATGTTCAAAACTTCTAAAATTCATAGAAATTCAACCGTAGCTCAGATTTAAATAATTTATATATGAAAAATTATCAGAAAAATGCAATCTATCCATCAGTACTAGTTTCAGGCATGACAAACCAACTTATACCTACTGTATAAGTGAAAACATATAAATGGCATATATAAGGACTTAAATTAGAGTTGCATTTGAACCTTTGGTTCAAATGGATCTCCTCCAAGTTGAATGCTAAATGCATTGGCTCAAAATACATCACATATTCATGCCATATTCATGCATCATATTGTTGCATATGATTGTGTTTTGACTGTCGACACCGTTCCTTCTCGATAGGTCCTGCTCCGGAGAGTGTTCCAGAGTACCTGTCTGAGGAGCAGTGCCACCCTGTTGATCTACCAGGCAAGCAAACCCCCTTTGTTCATTCCGATACAAACCTACTCTCTCGCTCCTGCTCTCTTTTACTGCATTGGGACAACAACGATTCAACTGCTACTTTATGCTGCGGTAGTTGAACCCATTCCTCTGCATGACCTGTCATTGCCACAGTAAATAGTTGAAACCCACTAGCATGTGTAGGAGTTGATTGAGCCATGTTGTGTTCCTACCATGCCTTGCCTGCTATTGCTTAGAGTTGTGTCAGGTCTGGTTCATTGGGAATGAATTGGAGTGTTACGATATGTTCTGGTGCCGAGAGTTAAGCGTGTGAACACGATTTGGTAAAGGTAGCGGTGAGAGACCATGTAGGAGTACATGGTGGGTTGTCTCATTGGGACCGTCCTTAAGAACCAAGTTCTGTGTAAGTTGTCCAATGACTAGCTACTACCACACATTGGGCTCTGGGCGCTCCAAGCTCTCTCGACTTATTAACCGCCTTGATCTCTGTCCAGGAGTTGCAACTAGTTTCTGGTGTTTGTAGGTAGTGCTATTTTTCTACCGAGTGGCACCCGGCAGGGTGGGCTTGGGACAGACTAGGCACACGTGGCCCGGTGTACCGAGTGGCACCCGGATGGTGGGCTCGGGAACCCTGCACACATCGTTTGGGGCCGTGAGCGACACCCCGGCCGGATCTCCTTGCGGATGGAACCCAAATAGGCGATAAACCTGGACTAGAGTCTTGCGTGGTTAGTCAGGTCGTGGCCGACACCCTCGCCAGGCTTCCGCTTGAAGGTTGCCGAGGTACATGACGTGTACATGGCGGTAAGTGGCGAGAGCGTGTGTGACGCAGTACACCCCTGCAGGGTTATCATGATCTATTCGAATAGCCGTGTCCTTGGTTATGGACTTCTTGGATGCTTACGTGGTACATAGACAACTTGAAGTGGATACTCTAAAATGCTCAAGATAAGTGTGAGTGCTATGGATGGCTTCTCGTAGTGAGACGGGAATGGATCCATAGTGGTGTATTGAGGTGGTGATGAGTGGACTCGTGTGCGCCTTCTTACCTCAAAGAAGTTTCTCGTAGTCGTAGAACAGGATAGCCACTGAGTCAAAGCTGGCTTGCTGCAACTAAACCCCACACTACCTTCTTGACACAAATGCATGTATGATAGGATCTGATGTAAGTCTTGCTGAGTACCTTTGTACTCATGTTGCTTTATTTATGTTTTTGCAGCGGAGACTTCGGTCTTACTAGTAGTTCCGCTTGGACTTCGACGAGTAGCTTGTACCTCAGCTACGATCTTGTACCCTTGGGAGGGTCTTGTAGATAGTCAGGCTTCTCAGCCTTTTTCTTTGTAGTTGTCTGTATTCAGACATGTAATGCTTCCGTTGCTTGTATGCTCTGAATGATGGGTCATGTGACCCCTGTTTGTACTTAATGCTATGTGGCTCTTCCGGGCCTTTTATCTATATGAGTTCGCGTTATGTTGTGATGCCATGTTGTACAGCACATACTTGCATGTTATGCGTACGTGTAACGTGTATTGCTATGTGTGGGATCCGACAATCTAGTTGTTTATCCTTGGCAGCCTATCTTATGGGGAAATGTAGTCTAGTGCCTCCTTGAGCCATAGTAGTCCGCTACAGCCCGGTTCACCGGAGTCCTGCTAGCCCAGCACTACTGCTCTGGACACTTGACTGGCCGGCATGTGTTTCACATCGTTCCTGTGTCTGTCCCTTCGGGGAAATGTCACGCGGTGACATCCGGAGTCCTGCCTAGCCTGCTACAGCCCGGGTTCCCGGAGTCCTGTTAGCCCAGTGCTACAGCCCGGATTCACACGCTGCTGACCGACACGTTCGATGTTGATTCATGTATGCCTGTCCCCATACGTTAGTGCCGCTTTGGGTTCACGACTAGCCATGTCGGCCCGGGTTCTCTGTCATATGGATGCTAGCGACATTGTCATATACGTGAGCCAAAAGGCGCAAACGGTCCCGGGCCATGGTAAGGCGACACCCGTGGGAGTACCGTGCGTGAGGCTGCAAAGTGATATGAGGTGTTACAGGCTAGATCGGTGTGACTTAGAATCGGGGTCCCGACAGCTTTGGTATCAGAGCCTGACTGCCTGTAGGATTTCCAAGCCAACCTGGTCGAAGTTGAGTCTAGAAATTCCTTAGTTATGTAAGGGAATTGATTGTGGAAGGGAACGTAAGGCTCTTTTACTCCTTTTACCTCATGCCTTCTGATCTGAGTCATCCTATCTTTCCTACGGGGTTAAGGAACTAGGCTTTCTCTTCTGTCTATTAGGATCACGTGTTACTACTCCGTAGTCTCTTAGGATTGGTTGGTCAGAGTCATATCCCAGCTTGAGTACCCCCAGTGTAGCCTGTTTAGTAATATCTCAGAACCTTGAGTGATGATGTTGAGTTTGGTGCTACCCCGTCCTTTGCAGAATGTCTCATTTTGAGCATTTTACTGCCGTTATGCTGCCAGATTTGTCCTAGGAGTTTGAGAGATACTAAATTTCCTTATGCTACATGTTGCATCCTATAGTTGTTGTTGACCTCGTCCTTGGTTCCGCTTCTCAGGATGTCGTCAGTTAACCGAAGTTCTGTTGCTCGTTGCCTGAACCACGGAGGTGGTAGGGATGAGGAGGATCCTCCCGACCAGCCTTCGTTGGCAGAGTTTATGTTAGAGATGGAGAGGAACAAGCATGAGTCTAACCGCTTGTTAGCACGTATCGAGGAGAACACCGCACCTCAGTGCAAAGAGTCAGCGACCATCTATGATTTCATTGGTTTGAAACCACCTACCTTCCATCATTCCATTGAACCACTCGATGCAGATGACTGGCTCCGTAGTATCACACACAAGTTGCGTTCTGCGAACGTAGCTGAAGGTGACAAGGTCACTTATGCTGCATATCACCTGGAAGGTCCTGCTTGTCTTTGGTGGCAGAACTATGAGGCTATGCTTCCAGCTGGCCAGATACCGACCTGGAGAGATTTCACTGAGGCTTTTCGCGAGCATCACATTCCTCAGGCTCTCATTAACCGCAAGAGAGAAGAGTTCTGTAGTCTCACCCAGGGTAAGATGGCTGTTGATACTTACAGTAGAGAGTTTGAGAACCTCGCCCGCTATGCTACAGAAGAAGTGTCCACGGACGCTAAGAAGCAGGCTAGGTTCCGGAAAGGTCTCAACCCCAAGCTGCGTCGTGATCTCCACTTGCACCATTGCAATATATTCCAGGCTCTTGTGAACAAGGCCATTAATGCGGAGACAGCTCAGCTCACCTACGAGGAGTCTCGTAAGCACACCCGTGATTTGGTTTCTTCCTCTGGTTCTAGTTCTCATAAGCGCCGGATTTGGGTTCCGAACTCCGCTCTTCCACCTGGATATGCACCGAGGCCATCTTATGTGGCGCCTCGCCCAGTCCAGCAGTATGCTCCACCCAGGCCTATTGGTAGACCGCTTGTCAATGCAGGTCCACATCCAACTTCAGGGACTTGCTTCACATGCGGGAAGCCAGGACACTATGCACGTGACTGCTCTCAAACTAACCATGCCCCACCCCTGTCTGAGAAGTCTGTTGGCAGTGGTAAGCCATCACGCAAGATGATCAGTGTCAAGTCAGCTCCCACTGAGCGTGGACGTGTGCATCACGCGTCAGCTAAAGACGCTCATGATGATCCGGATGTCGTTCTTGGTACACTCCTTGTCAATTGCCATCCAACTTCGGTTCTATTCGATACTGGAGCATCTCACTCCTTCATCTCTGAAGGCTATGCCCGTTTGCACGACATGTCATTTTGTGATATGCCAACTCCACTTGAAATCCAAACTCCAGGGTCTAGATGGCAAACTACCAGAATAAGCCATGGTAATGAAATCCTTGTTGACAGACTTGTATTCCTTGCCTCACTTATAGCCCTCAAGTCTACAGACATTAACATCATCTTGGGTATGGACTGGATGACAGCTCATCATGCCAAGATTGATTGTTACACCAGGTCTGTTCAACTCACACACCCATCTGGCAAGTTAGTCACTGTCTCCGCCAGAGTTGCAAAGCGTCATCTCTATTCTCTTAATGCCAGTCCTCTTCCAGACCTTGAAGATATCCCGGTAGTCCGTGACTTTCCAGATGTCTTTCCAGAGGAACTGCCAGGTATTCCACCTGACAGAGATGTAGAGTTTGTCATAGATCTTATCCCAGGAACCGCCCCAATTTCTAGGAGACCTTACAAGATGGCACCTTTAGAACTAGCTGAGCTTAAGAAACAACTTGATGAGTCCTTGCAAAAGGGTTTCATCCGACCTAGTTCTTCTCCCTGGGCTTGCCCCGTCCTCTTCGTCAAGAAGAAGGATGGTACGGACCGGATGGTTGTAGATTATCGTCCCGTTAATTTGGTCACGATAAAGAACAAGTATCCGCTCCCCAGGATCAATGACCTGTATGATCAACTCGCTGGATCCTCGGTCTTTTCCAAGATGGATTTGAGGTTAGGCTACCACCAAATCAAGATTAGAAACGGGGACATTCCTAAGACGGCTTTTGTCACTCGTTATGGCCAGTACGAGTACACCGTCATGTCCTTTGGTCTAACCAATGCTCCAGCTACCTTCTCCCGCTTGATGAACTCGATCTTCATGGAGTACTTAGACAAGTTCGTCGTGGTTTACCTCGATGATATCCTTATCTACTCGAAGAACGAGGAAGAGCATGCCGAACATCTTAGACTTGTGTTAGAAAAACTCAGAGAGCACCGCCTTTATGCCAAGTTCTCCAAGTGCGAATTTTGGTTGCCAGAAGTGACCTACCTAGGCCACGTGATCTCTGGTAAGGGCATTGCTGTCAATCCTGAGAGAGTTCAGGCCGTTCTTGATTGGACTCCACCTGAAACAGTTAAACAAGTTAGGAGTTTCCTTGGTCTAGCCAGTTATTGTCGCCGCTTTGTTGAAAACTTCTCCAAAGTAGCCAAACCCCTCACGGAACTTCTCAAGAAGGATAAAAAGTTTGAGTGGTCCCCACAGTGTGAATACAGTTTTCAGGAACTGAAAAGACGCCTGACTTCTGCCCCCATACTTGTGCCACCGGATTTCACTAAAGACTTTGTTATCTACTGCGACGCCTCACGACAGGGACTAGGCTGCATTCTTATGCAGGATCGTCATGTGATTGCCTATGCATCTCGACAGTTACATCCACATGAGGAGAATTATCCTACACATGATCTAGAGCTTGCAGCCGTAGTCTATGCACTTAAGACATGGCGACATTACCTTCTCGGTAAACGTTGCGAGATTTACACCGATCACCAGAGTCTCAAGTATATTTTCACCCAACCAGATTTGAACCTTAGGCAAAGACGTTGGTTGGAGTTGATCTCAGATTACGACTTAGGGATTACCTACACCCCAGGCAAGGGCAATGTCATGGCTGATGCGCTAAGTCGTAAGTCCTATTGCAACAATCTTATGTTGCAGCAGGGCCAACCACTTCTCCATGAGGAATTCCGTAAGCTTAATCTTCATATTGCTCCTCACGGATTCCTTTCTACCTTGGTGGCGAAACCTACTCTTGTGGATCAGATCATTTCTGACCAGAAGTTTGATAGGGGTGTTACCCGCATCAGGAGAAACATTAATAAGGGAGTTGGTGGATGTTTCTCTATGGATGATCGAGGTGCTGTTTTCTTTGAGAATCGCTTGGTGGTTCCAAGAATCAACATCTGCGACAATTGATCCTTAAGGAGGCACATGAATCCCCTCTCACGATTCATCCCGGTAGTACTAAGATGTATCAGGACCTACGTCAGAGGTTCTGGTGGACTAGGATGAAGAGAGAAATTGCTGAGTTCATAGCTAATTGTGACGTTTGTCGTCGCGTTAAGGCAGAGCATCAAAGACCTGCCGGCACCCTTCAACCTTTAGCCATTCCTGAGTGGAAATGGGATAAAGTTGGTATGGACTTCATCACCGGCTTTCCCAGGACCAAGAAAGGGAATAACGTTATCTTCGTAGTCATTGATCGTCTTTCCAAAGTGGCTCACTTCCTACCTGTTCGAGAGAGTATCACTGCTAGTCAGCTCGCTGACTTATATATTTCTCGAATAGTGTCACTTCATGGTGTTCCACTAGAGATCAATTCAGACCGTGGTAGTCTCTTCACTTCTCATTTCTGGGAGAGTTTCCAAACTGCCATGGGCACCCATCTTTCCTTCAGTACCGCTTTCCACCCTCAATCAAGTGGTCAGGTGGAAAGGGTCAACCAAATTCTCGAAGACATGCTTAGAGCTTGCGTTATCTCATTCGGTATGGATTGGGAGAAATGCCTACCTTTCGCCGAGTTTGCTTATAACAATAGCTATCAATCCAGTCTTAAGAAAGCTCCTTTCGAGATTCTGTATGGACGAAGATGTCGAACACCTTTGAACTGGTCAGAAACCGGTGAAAGACAATTCTTTGGACCGGACATGATCCAGGAAGCAGAAGAGCAAGTTCGCATCATTCGTGAGAATTTGAAAACAGCCCAATCTCGCCAAAAGAGCCAGTATGACCATCGTCATAAGGAAGTGGCTTATGGAGTTGGCGACAAGGCTTACCTTCGGGTTACTCCTCTAAAGGGTACCCATCGATTTGGTATCAAGGGCAAGTTGGCTCCTTGTTACATTGGTCCTTTTCGCATTCTCGCTAAACGAGGAGAGGTTGCCTACCAGTTGGAACTACCCCCACATCTTTCTCGAGTCCATGATGTCTTCCACGTCTCTCAACTCAGGCGTTGCTTCTCGGATCCCATCCGCGGAGTGGACCACGAAATGCTTGATCTCCAAGATAACCTCACATATCGAGAGTACCCTATTCGCATTCTTGATCAAGCAGAGCGTGTCACCCGACGTCGGAACATCAAGTTTCTCAAGGTTCAGTGGTCTCATCATTCTGAGAGAGAAGCTACTTGGGAGCGAGAAGATCGTCTTCGACTGGAGTACCCCACCTTCTTTCCATCGACCCCTGAATCTCGGGACGAGATTCTTTCAAGTGGGGGCGAGTTGTCACATCCCTAGTTCTGGTATGACCTCGACTAGCTAGTCATGTGTGCATCATGTTTAAATTTCATTTAAATTTGAAATGGGGATCTGTGAAACCCTCAGAATCATTTCTGGAAATGACCCAAATAAAAATTGCTCCAAAAGGGTCCAAGAAAATGTTCATGTTGCTCTCTGAAAATATTGGACAGAGATAAAAATCAAACCAATATTTTCAGGAGCTCATAAATATTTATTTTGGGCATTTGGAATTAATGCAGTAATTATTTGCTTTGGATATATATTGTTATATATATAAAATATTGTCCAAAAATTATGCCATTTGCTGAGGAGTTCTGGAATAATACCACTAGCCCCTACAAAAATTGGCATAAGAAAATAAAATGGTTTATCATTTTTATTAAACCAAACAAATGTCAGAAAAATAGAAAATAAACAAAAAGGGGAAAACCCTTACCTGGACTTACCTGGGCCACTTGCTGGCCTGGCTCTGTGCCAGCCCAGCTGACTGGCCAGTGCCAGTCGTCGTTGTCCTCGCGCCAGACGGACAGGCGTGTGGCCGACGCGCGCGCACCGCCGTGCCGCCATGCCACCAGCCTGCCTGCCCTCTCCCCTGCCAGCGCGACGCGCTGGGCGACGTCGCGGGTGCCGTCCCGATCCGGTCGACCTCCTCACTTTTCCCCTCGCCTTCTCCCTCGCTCTCTCTCACCGCGCCCGAGCGCTGCCGTCGCCGCCACTCGCCATTGCCGCAGCCACCGTCTCCCCCTCGTCTCTCCGACACGCGCAGGAGCTCCGCCTCCTTGCTCTGAAGCTCTCCGCCGAGCCACGCAAGCCGGAGCGTCCCGTGGAGCCGTCGCCGTCGCCTTCTTCGCCTCCGGCGGCCGTGGATCCCCATCGCCGCTCCGTCGACTCCAGAGCTTCCCCCGAGCCGCTGAGCACGCCCGCCGAACCTCCGTGAGCTCCCCTCCGTTTCCCCTCCGTTCCCGCGCTCGAATTCGCGCCGTAGCCGTGCTAGCCGACGTGCCCGCGAGCGCCTCGCTGCCGACCATGTCACCGTCGTGGCAAGGGCCACCACAGCTCACCCCGAGCACCTCACCGTGCTCTTGGTGCCACGAGGGTGCCGCAGAGCCCCTCGGGTGGCCTCCCCGTGCACCGCAGCGCTGCGCCCGCCCTTGGCCGAACTCCGGCCACCGCCGCGAGCTTCGCTCCGGCGAGCTCCGACCACCCCACGGTCTCCCTCGTGTCCCACTGGATGCGCGCGAGCCTGGGCTTCGCGTAGGTGGCCTCCGCGGCCCAAATGGTCGCCGGAGCGATGAACCCGACGAGCTCCGCCGCGCTCGGCCTCGCCGGCGACTAACCGCCGGTCAACCCGGGTCAAACCGCACTAATTACCCCCCTGTGACACTGACAGTGCGCCCCTGCGCCTAATCCTATAATTAGAACAAATTAAACCCTCTGTTTAAAACGTATGACACTGACGTGTGGCCCCCACACGTCAGGTTGACCAGGTCAGCACCGTTGACCCGCTGACGTCATGATGACACAGTGCTGACGCAATAAACCCTTTTCTGGATTTAAATTAAATCAGGAAATTCCAGAAAATGTTCAAAACTTCTAAAATTCATAGAAATTCAATCGTAGCTCAGATTTAAATAATTTATATATGAAAAATTATCAGAAAAATGCAATCTATCCATCAGTACTAGTTTCAGGCATGACAAACCAACTTATACCTACTATATAAGTGAAAACATATAAATGGCATATATAAGGACTTAAATTAGAGTTGCATTTGAACCTTTGGTTCAAATGGATCTCCTCCAAGTTGAATGCTAAATGCATTGGCTCAAAATACATCACATATTCATGCCATATTCATGCATCATATTGTTGCATATGATTGTGTTTTGACTGTCGACACCGTTCCTTCTCGATAGGTCCTGCTCCGGAGAGTGTTCCAGAGTACCTGTCTGAGGAGCAGTGCCACCCTGTTGATCTACCAGGCAAGCAAACCCCCTTTTTCATTCCGATACAAACCTACTCTCTCGCTCCTACTCTCTTTTACTGCATTGGGACAACAACGATTCAACTGCTACTTTATGCTGCGGTAGTTGAACCCATTCCTCTGCATGACCTGCATTGCCACAGTAAATAGTTGAAACCCACTAGCATGTGTAGGAGTTGATTGAGCCATGTTGTGTTCCTACCATGCCTTGCCTGCTATTGCTTAGAGTTGTGTCAGGTCTGGTTCATTGGGAATGAATTGGAGTGTTACGATATGTTCTGGTGCCGAGAGTTAAGCGTGTGAACACGATTTGGTAAAGGTAGCGGTGAGAGGCCATGTAGGAGTACATGGTGGGTTGTCTCATTGGGACCGTCCTTAAGAACCGAGTTCTGTGTAAGTTGTCCAATGACTAGCTACTACCACACATTGGGCTCCGGGCGCTCCAAGCTCTCTCGACTTATTAACCGCCTTGATCTCTGTCCAGGAGTTGCAACTAGTTTCTGGTGTTTGTAGGTAGTGCTATTTTTCTACCGAGTGGCACCCGGCAGGGTGGGCTTGGGACAGACTAGGCACACGTGGCCCGGTGTACCGAGTGGCACCCGGATGGTGGGCTCGGGAACCCTGCACACATCGTTTGGGGCCGTGAGCGACACCCCGGCCGGATCTCCTTGCGGATGGAACCCAAATAGGCGATAAACCTGGACTAGAGTCTTGCGTGGTTAGTCAGGTCGTGGCCGACACCCTCGCCAGGCTTCCGCTTGAAGGTTGCCGAGGTACATGACGTGTACATGGCGGTAAGTGGCGAGAGCGTGTGTGACGCAGTACACCCCTGCAGGGTTATCATGATCTATTCGAATAGCCGTGTCCTCGGTTATGGACTTCTTGGATGCTTACGTGGTACATAGACAACTTGAAGTGGATACTCTAAAATGCTCAAGATAAGTGTGAGTGCTATGGATGGCTTCTCGTAGTGAGACGGGAATGGATCCATAGTGGTGTATTGAGGTGGTGATGAGTGGACTCGTGTGCGCCTTCTTACCTCAAAGAAGTTTCTCGTAGTCGTAGAACAGGATAGCCACTGAGTCAAAGCTGGCTTGCTGCAACTAAACCCCACACTACCTTCTTGACACAAATGCATGTATGATAGGATCTGATGTAAGTCTTGCTGAGTACCTTTGTACTCATGTTGCTTTATTTATGTTTTTGCAGCGGAGACTTCGGTCTTACTAGTAGTTCCGCTTGGACTTCGACGAGTAGCTTGTACCTCAGCTACGATCTTGTACCCTTGGGAGGGTCTTGTAGATAGTCAGGCTTCTCAGCCTTTTTCTTTGTAGTTGTCTGTATTCAGACATGTAATGCTTCCGTTGCTTGTATGCTCTGAATGATGGGTCATGTGACCCCTGTTTGTACTTAATGCTATGTGGCTCTTCCGGGCCTTTTATCTATATGAGTTCGCGTTATGTTGTGATGCCATGTTGTACAGCACATACTTGCATGTTATGCGTACGTGTAACGTGTATTGCTATGTGTGGGATCCGACAATCTAGTTGTTTATCCTTGACAGCCTCTCTTATGGGGAAATGTAGTCTAGTGCCTCCTTGAGCCATAGTAGTCCGCTACAGCCCGGTTCACCGGAGTCCTGCTAGCCCAGCACTACTGCTCTGGACACTTGACTGGCCGGCATGTGTTTCACATCGTTCATGTGTCTGTCCCTTCGGGGAAATGTCACGCGGTGACATCCGGAGTCCTGCCTAGCCTGCTACAGCCCGGGTTCCCGGAGTCCTGTTAGCCCAGTGCTACAGCCCGGATTCACACGCTGCTGACCGACACGTTCGATGTTGATTCATGTATGCCTGTCCCCATACGTTAGTGCCGCTTTGGGTTCACGACTAGCCATGTCGGCCCGGGTTCTCTGTCATATGGATGCTAGCGACATTGTCATATACGTGAGCCAAAAGGCGCAAACGGTCCCAGGCCATGGTAAGGCGACACCCGTGGGAGTACCGTGCGTGAGGCTGCAAAGTGATATGAGGTGTTACAGGCTAGATCGGTGTGACTTAGAATCGGGGTCCCGACAAATTGTTGGAGAATTTTTCCGCATTACGTGAGGGATCAGTACTTACCCGATCAGGTGTTTACAGCATCCTAGTTCGGATACTAGGGGTTGCGCCTATATTTTTATTGTCAAACTCCTATGGCTAAGTGAGGGTGTTCAAGCCGTATAGTCTGATTGCCTGGTTCGTTGCGCTAAACACCTCCTTCAAGGACCAAACAATTGGATCAAGAGTGTTTATATTCCATCCCGAACACCCCCGTACTACCTACGTGGGGGCAGAAGCCCACGACTGGCCAACCTCAAATTTTATAACACACGGCCGCACAGGAGGTAATTATTTTTTATAAAAACAAACATTATACTACATAACAACTTTGTTTCATCATACATGGCAAAGGCAACATGAATGCATTCATTCAAAGATAATGTCTTTCGCACATTGCGTCGCTACAAGGCGAGACCCCTCCAGGACGTCTCCAAAATACCGCTCGGGTGTGCAGTCCTCCTTGCCCTCAGGTGGCTCCTCGGTCACAAGCTTGGCGTCCATCTGCGCCCACCACGGCTTGACTCGTGCGAAGGCCATCCGCGCTCCCTCGATGCAGACTGATCGCTTGATGACGTCCAGCCGAGGACAGGCATTCACCAGCCGATTCACGAGGCTGAAGTAACTGCTGGGTATAGCTTCGGCGGGCCACAACCGGATTATTAAATCCTTCATGGCCAGTTCAGCCACCCTATGCCGCTCGACCAGCTGTTTCAGCTGATCGGTGAAGAGCACTGGATGTTCTGGCGCAAGGTATTGTGACCAGAACAACTTCTCCGTTGAGCTCCCCTCTTCGGCTCGGAAGAACTCCGCAACGTCTGACACACTGCACGGCAGGTCCGCAAACGCCCCTGGAGAACTCCGAATCCGGGTTAGTAAGACATACTTCTTCTTCACATACTTGCTTTGCATACTAAATGCCTTACCCGCCGTGATCTTCTTCGCCTCTTGGATCTCCTGGAGGGCGCCCTGGGCCTCAACCCGGGCCTCGTCAGCGCTTTTGCGAGCCTTGATGAGTTCGGCCTCTCTAGCTGACACATCGCACTCCAAGGCCTCACATTTCTTCACCGCGTCCTGGAGGTCTTGCTGGACCTCGTTGACCCGGGCCTTGAGATTCTTATGGGCGGCCTGCTCCTTGACAGCCTTCCCTTCGGCTTCGGCCAGGGCCATTTTAAGGGCCTCGACCTCGGTCGTTGCTCCTGCACTTATCATCACACTATGGTCAATACATATATATTATTCTTTCTGAATACACAGTGAGTCATTACATACCTTGCTGGTCTTCCAACTGCTTCCTCGCTTGTACGAGCTCCTCCTCGGCCCACTCCAGTCTTTGCTTTAGTCCGAAGACTTCGGTAGCATGTGAGGTCGCGGCCAGTAACGACGCCTGCTCATACAAGACAAATTTAGTTAGTTTCCTGTAAGAATGAGTTGATCCTCTGTCCAGTCTTGCTTTCCGAACACCGGACAATGTCTCAGGGGCAACTATCTATATGGGGATTTTCTCCTTTACTTTGCTTACCTCAAAACCTGTCAGCAAGCCGCTGCAGGCTTCGGTCAGTCCGCTCTTGACAGACTGAACCTTCTCAATCACCGTACCCATAAGGATACGGTGTTCTTCCACGATGGAAGCGCCTCGCAGCGCTTCCAGAAGATTGTCCGGTGCCCCTGGTTGGACAGAGGTCACCGGCGGAATAGGCACACCCCCTTCTTTCGAAGGAGGTTGTTGACCGAACTCCGGAGCCGTGTAGGTCTCCGGCAATGTATTCGGCTGGGGGCCGAATTGAGCATGGCCCCCATCGCCAGTCTCCATGGGGGACAACTCCCCCGTATGTCCGGCGGCCGAGGTCTCGCCCTCTGGTGCCGCCCGGACGGCCTCCTGAGACTCTCCCTGGCCTGGGAAAGTGCTTCGCGACAGCACTTCGGCGTCGCCCTTGGCCGTGGGAGAGTAGGCGGCCGGCGATGACTCACTGGCCATCTGCTTTGAGTCCAATGAACCTCTTGATGAGGATTGCTGGGAGCTGTCGTGGGCCGGACTGCAATAGCACAATTAACCATGTTAATCTAATAAGGAGGAAAGGCCGGATACACGGACGAGTACGAGTCTGTCATTACTTATGATGCGGCCAGGGGCTTGCTCGGGGGGGGGGTCGCTCCGGACTGCTGTCGACGTCCCACTCGGTTTTATCCGCGAGGGGGCCTTTCCCCTTCTTGGGCGCCTCTGCCTCCAGATTTTTGGAGGCCGCCCTCTTCTTCCTCCCCCCATCAGGGGGAGGGTTGCTTTCCTCCTCCTCCTCATCGTCATCTTCGGTGGCAGAGGAGTGAGTCTTGTCTTCGGACATCAAGTCCGAAGTGCCCTTGCGGTGGGGGCCACCCCGGCCTCCCTTGGCCTTCTTCTTGGCCTTCTTCTCCGATGGCTGATAGGGCGCCGGGACCAGCATCTTCGTTAGGAGCGGGATGACTGGTTCTTCGGGCAGCGGAGCAGAACAGTGAATTCACTCCGCTTTCTCCGTCCATTCCTGAAATGATAAGTTAGCAAAGTTCAGTTACCCTCCTTGGGCAAGCAGGTAGAGGGTACGCCTTGATATGTGAAGGACTTACCGCGCTGGCGGGGTGGGAAAGATCGTGCCCACAATCCGAGTCTATGACCGGCGGCTTCTCGTCGCCCTTGAAGAGCAGCTTCCAGGCATCTTCGTGAGTGGTGCCGAAGAGTCTCACCAAGGTCTGGTGCTTTTCCAGATCGAATTCCCATAGAGGGGAAGTTCGGCTTTGGCAGGGGAGGATCTGGCGAACTAGCATAACCTGGATCACGTCGACGAGCTTGATGTTTTTGTTCACCATGCTCTGGATGCGCGTTTGCAGCGCCATCAGCTCATCCAACAAAGACCAATTTGGGCCCTTCTCCATCCAGGAGGTCAGCCGCATTGGAGCCCCGGATTTAAATTCGGGAGCCGCGGCCTAGGTGGCGTCGTGGGGCTCTATGATGTAGAACGACAGCTTCTGCCACTCCTTGACAGTCTCCATGAATGTGCCTTGGGGCCATGTGACGTTGGGCATCTTGCTCACCATGGCTCCCCCGCACTCCACGTGTTGGCCATCCACCACTTTTGGCTTCACATTGAAAAATTTGAGCCACAGCCCGAAGTGGGGCTGGATGCGGAGGAAAGCCTCGCACACGACAATGAATGCCGAGATGTTGAGGAAAGAGCTCGGGGCTAGATCATGGAAATCTAGCCCGTAATAGAACATAAGTCCGCGGACGAAAGGGTGGAGTGGAAACCCTAGTCCGCGGATGAAATGAGGGAGGAATACCACCCTCTTGTTGGGCTTCGGTGTGGGGACGACTTGCCCCTTGGCTGGAAGCCGGTGGGCTATCTCTTTCGCCGGATACCCGGCCTCCCAAAGCTCAGCGATGTCCTTCGCCGTGACAGAAGAGGACATCCACTTGCCTTAACCTCCGGATCCAGACATGCTTGCTCGGACTGGAAAGGACGAGAACTTGGGTGCTGGAGCTCGAGAATGGAAGGGCAGAGGAAGAAAGAAGGCATGGGTGAAGAAGGGGAATCCTTATCCCCTTATAAAGGCAGTGAAAATCAAACGCCTCCCCACTTGCCTTAAAACTCGCCTATTCCCATGGATTGTGTAAACGGCACGGTTAGGTTACCCACGCTCGTATTGATGAGAATCCCGTAATAAGGGGACACGATCTCTGCTTTGACAAGACGTGCCAATGGAAACCGCATCTCGAAACGCGGAACGGCAGACGAAAACGGTTTGAAATAATGACCGGGCAGGCGTGATGTCATCTTGCAAAAAGTTGTCAGCGGATGGGACTCGTGAAATATTATACTCTCTACGGTTGTGTGTGTGGTACTTGTATTGCAGATCCGGACACGTTCGTTGCGTCTGAAGACTATCTTGGAGTATTCGGGAAGGAGAACCCGCCTTGCAATGCCGAAGACAATCTGCGCGCCGGACACCTTGTCATTGAAGCCTGGTTCAGGGGCTACTGAGGGAATCATGGACTAAGGGGGTCCTTGGGCGTCCGGCCTATTGGCCATGGGCCGGACTGATGGGCTATGAAGGTACAAAGTCCGAAGACTCTACCCGTGTCCGGATGGGACTCTCCTTGGCGTGGAAGGCAAGCTTGGTGACCAAATTTGAAGATTCCTTTCTCTGTAACTGACTTTGTACAACCCTAGTCCCCTCCAGTGTCTATATAAACCGGAGGGCTTAGTCCAGAAAAGATATAGTCATACAGGCTAGACTTCTAGGGTTTTAGCCATTACGATCTCGTGGTAGATCAACTCTTGTAATACTCATATTCATCAAGATCAATCAAGCAGGAAGTAGGGTATTACCTCCATAGAGAGGGCCCGAACCTGGGTAAACATTGTGTCCCCCGTCTCCTGTCACCATCGACCTTAGACGCACAGTTCGGGACCCCCTACCCGAGATCCGCCGGTTTTGACACCGACAGACTCCTCAGCCACGTCTTCCACAAGGGGGGCCCCGGCGCCGGCGCCGCTGGCTTCCCCGGTAGACCCTGCCCATTCGGCGAGCTCTTTCTCCTCTGCGGTCGTGTCGGCCTCGTCCTCCATGGTGCCGACGCTGCCGGCCTCCTTGGCGAGTGCCGCCTCCTCCGCCCTGGCGGCAATGTATGCCAGTTGTTCCCGAGTGGTGTCATGGACGAGCAGTGGCTCATCATGAACATACCTCTCCGACAGGTTGTCGAAGAAGGCCTGCACCCGCTCCGCTTCCGGCTCGGCCCAGCTTGGATCGAGGCCGTGCGCGTTGAAGTCCGGCATCATGGCGATGATGGCGGTCTGGCAAGAGTTGTTTCTCAACGGGACCACTCCCGCTGGCAGCCCAAACAGAGACCCGCCGGCCTTGACGGCCTTGCCGGCCTTCACAGCCTTGCAGGTCCTCTCGACCCTGCCGGCCTCGTCGACCTTGAGCTGGAAAAGCCTCTGGAAAAGATGGGCATGCTGCAGCATCGTGAAATTGTGCTTCAAGCCAGGGCGGAGCCTCATGACGTCGGTTGCGTTCCTGAAGTCCCAGGCCGGCCTCCCCTTGTTGTGCAATGGGGCAATCCGGCGGCGGATGAAGTCAGCCCCAATCATCTCGAGGGTGAGCCCGGCCGAAGTGAGGCAATGGATCCTGGTGGTGGAGACCGTGAGCTTTTTGTCATTGGTGTCGACATCGCCCTAGTCTTTTCTGCGGACCGGCGGCGCCCAACGGACCCAGCAGAACTCCTGCGGATCTGCCTCCTCGATCCAGCACCACCGGTCCCGCCACTCATCCGACCTCTCCTTCTGGGCACCCTCCGGATACGTGCCCTTGCTCTGGGTCCTCGGGATCCAAGTAACACAGCCGGAGATGGTGCCCCCTGGCTGGATGTGAGGGGTGAAGTAATGCCTGAAGAGCGTCGTGCTGGGGTGCACTCCGGCGAAGCCCTCGCAGAGATGGGCAAAGAAGGCCATGCACGCCACGGCATTCGGCGTCAAATCTCGAAGGTGGAAGCTGTAGGTGTGCATGATGTCGTTGAAGAAGTCAGAGAAACGGGGCAGTGCCCGCAGGAGAAATAATCGACAAAGAAGGGATACCGGTTTGGACCGGCCTCGGCGAAGGCGGCAGGGATGATGCGCGTGGCAGGGTACCTCGACGTCTCCGTTCCCCACAGGGGCATGAACATGTCCCTAAGGGTGAGCGCGTCGACCGTTGAGGGGAAGAGGGCACGTTGCGTCCGCATCTCCACCAGCTCGCTCTCCGGCGTCTCCTTCCCCCTGGGGTCCTTGGCCGCTCCCTTGCCCTTTCTCGTCTTGGGGGCCATGGCGGTTGAAAGGGGGTGAGGGATCAAAGGCAATGGGGGCACGGCGGCGGTGAGCAGGGGCAAGAGCTTCGACTTGCGTTTGGAGAACAAGAGGGGAATGGCGGTTTCCAAGATTGGAAAGGGCGCAGAGGGTAAATGAGCCGCGCCCCTGCGTTTCCCCTTTTTTATGGGGAAGACACGTGCCGCCTCTTTACTATTCACCACGACGTGACGCAAGCGTGCTGCAACCGCTCCACGGATGACCCCCACGTCACACACTCAATGCGGGTCGTGGGGAAGCGCAACTGGTGAAGGGATTACTACGGTTAACACTCTGCCACGCATGCCCGCGCACCGTTCTGGGCCTGGCCCAACAACGCTCTGTGCTTATATGTGGCCCAGGCCCGGGGGCTCCTGTTGGTGCACAAAAGTAGGGGCCTTCTGTACCCCTTTACTTGTGAACGGGCAGTTGTAGCCACACCTACGGCCACGCTTGGCGGGGCAGAGGGAGCAAAGATACAAAACTACCAGAGCAGCGCTGAAGCCAGAGGCGTGAAGAGCAAAGGGATAAGAGGGGTTTCCCCCGGCAAGATCCTTGCCGGGGACGACCTACGCTGCCCCGGCAAGAGTCTTGCCGGGGCAACTTGCCCAACACCGGCAAGAGCGCCACCCTCGAGCAAAAAGTTTTGGCACCATCAACAACATCAGAACCAAGGCTCGGGAGGCGCCTGCATGGTGGCATGCAGATCTTTGTGAAGACCAGAGGCCTGCAAGACTAGATGAGAACCATAAGACGAATACCCCCGGCAAGATCCTTGCCAGGGACGCCCACGAGACCCCGGCGAGACCCTTGCCATGGACATCTGCAGGGCCGCAGTCAGGCCCACACCTAGGAAGCTTTCGCTGCCCCGTGCCCGTTCCGAAGTGGCGGCCGGCCCGCCAGCTAGGCAAGCGCCTGCGTGGCAGCATGCAGCTTCTAGGCCAACTAGCCAAGCACCTACGTGGTGGCATGCAGATTTTTGTGAAGACCCTGCCACCGCACTAGCTCAGCAGCCAGCCAGCCAGTGTGGCGCTGCATGCCTTGTCAGCTTGGAAGCGCGTCGAAGCGAGGCGAGGCGGCGACGGACAGGATGAGCTTCTTTTCCGTCCCCGATAGAGCAAGAGGGCACGTCGGCAGCGCATTACATGCGTTTGTCCTACGGTGGCAGGCGATAGACTTGTACACTGTACATACTTTCCACCTCCTGTGTGCCACTGTGGCAACCCCTTTAATGTATAAAAGGAGGCCCGAGGCGTACTGAGGAAGGATTCAGACTTTTTGGGCTAGGCATGCACCGCAGCTAGTTCAAGAGCTCAAGAACACCAAATACAGACCAAAGTAGGACTAGGGTATTACGCATCGTTTGCGGCCCGAACCTGGGTAAATTCCCCCGCGTTGATCTTCTAGACCCGCTCTTTGCACAGCCCCGCGCCCCACCAACCGTAATTGGGATTCCCTGTGATCCCATAGGTGTCGTTCTCCCGACACTTGACTTTGATAGTAGGTTCCCACTCATCATGCAATTTTCTAGGAATTGAAACTTCTAATTCCAATTTTTCTTCAAAAGCTTTCATCATAGCATCAACAATATGTTTAGTAAAAGCTATATTTTGTTAATAAGCATGGGGTGAATTTATCATGGATTGCAACAAAGAAATACAATCAATCAAAGAGCAACTATCATAATTAAAGTCTTTGTAACCCAAAAGAGTGGGCACATCACTAGCTAAAGTTTTGACCTCTTCAAACCCACTTTCATCAATTTTCTCAAAAAGATTCTCACCCTCCGAAATATTGGGATGCCTTCTACCTAAAGTTGACTCTTCTCCAGTCCCTTTTTCATCAATCTTATCTTTACTAAACAAGGAATCAATTGAAGAAACACCAATCATTTTAAGATATTCATCACTTTTACAAAAGAAATCACTAGAAAACGCTTTTTCTAAAATTCTCTTTTAGCTCTAAGCATAGTGGTTCTTTTCTTAATTTCATCCATAGAAACATAAAAGAGCTTTAATTGATTCATCTACTTTAGGCACAAAAATTTTCATCTTGAGGATTTCCACATCATGAGCAATTCTATCAACACTTCTAGACAAATCATCAATCTTACTCAACTTCTCTTCTATGGAAGTGTTGAAAACCTTTTGCGTGTCGATAGATTCTTTAATATTGTTCTCAAGATGAGAGGTGTTCCTATTATTATTATAAGATTTATTTCAATAGGAATTACCATAATTATTAGAGGAATTACTAATAAAAGGCCTAGGATTAAACTTACCTATAAGCATTGTTGTTGAAATTGTTTCGAGAGATAAAATTCACATCTATGGCATCACTATTTTTCTCAATCAAAGTAGACAAAGGCATATCATTAAAGTCATTGGGAGAGCTTTTAATAGCAACCAATTTCATGAGAGCATCAACTTTTTCACTCAAAGAAGAAATTTCTTCAATCGAATTAACTTTTTTACTAGTAGGAGCCCTTTCAGTATGCCATTGTGAATAATTTGCCATGATATTAAGCAATTTGGTGGCTTCTCCCAAAGTAATTTCCATAAAAGTACCACCCGCAGCGGAATCTAAAAGATTACGAGAAACAAAATTCAAACCCGCATAAAACTTTTGTATGATCATCCAAAGATTTAACCCAAAGATTCCTTAGCATCATTTTCATCCTTTCCCAAGATTGTGCAACATGCTCATGTTCAAGTTGCTTGAAATTCATGATCTGGGTTCTAAGGGAAATAATTTTTGCGGGAGGAAAATACTTAGTTAATAAAGCATCTTTGCATTTGTTCCAAGAATCGATACTATTGCGAGGCAAAGAAGAGAACAAAATTTTTGCAGAACCACGCACAGAAAACAAAAATAATTTCATCTTCACCACATCATTGTCCAGATATTTTTTCTTTTGCATATCGCATAATTCCATGAAGGTATTAAGATGGAACGCGGCATCCTCATTAGGAGTACCGGAGAATTGATCTTTCATAACAAGATTTAGCAAAGCAATATTAATATCACAAGACTCCGCACTAGTGGCGGGAGGAGCAATCGGAGTGCCGATAAAATCATTGTTGTTGGTATTTCAGAAATCACATAACTTGGTGTTCTCTTGAGTCATGATGACCACACAACAAGATTGCACTCAAAAATAGATCCGGCAAGAAAACGGCGAACGAAAAAGAGAGGCGAATAAAACGGAAAATTTTTATGAAGTGGGGGAGAGGAAAACAAGAGGCAAATGGCAAGTATTGTAAATTGCGAGGAGATGAGATTTGTGATTAGGAACCTGGTATATGTTGAAGATCCTCCCCAGCAACGACGCCAGAAATTCCTTTTGATGTAGCTTGAAGCTACGTTGGTATTTCCCCAAAGAGGAAGGGATGATGCAGCACAGCGGCGGTAGGTATTTCCCTCAGATATGAAACCAAGGTTATCGAACCAGTAGGAGAACCAAGAAACACAACGTAAACAGCCCATGCACACAGATAACAAATCCTCGCAACCTGATGTGTTAAAGGGGTTGTCAATCCCTTCCGAGTACGACGCCTTAAGATAGGCAAATGGACGTGAGATATAATTGTAGTGGATTGATAGATCGAACGCCAAACAAAATAAATAAGAATAAATTGAAGCAAGGTATTTTTGTATTTTTGGTTTGATCTAAAAATAAATGCAAAGGAAAAGTAGATCGCAAAGGCAAATATATGGGAAAGAGACCCGGGGGCCGTAGGTTTCACTAGTGGCTTCTCTCGAGAAAAATAGCAAACGGTGGGTGAACAAATTATTGTTGAGCAATTGATAGAACTTCAAATAATCATGACGATATCCAGGCAATGATCATTATATAGGCATCACGTCCAAGATTAGTAGACCGACTCCTACCTGCATCTACTACTATTACTCCACACATCGACCGCTATCCAGCATGCATCTAGTGTATTAAGTTCATGGAGGAACGGAGTAATGCAATAAGAACGATGACATGATGTAGACAAGATCTATCTATGTAGAGATAGACCCCATCGTTTTATCCTTAGTAGCAACGATACATAGGTGTCGGTTCCCCTTCTATCACTGGGATCAAGCACCATAAGATCGAACCCACTACAAAGCACCTCTTCCCATTGCAAGATAAATAGATCAAGATGGCCAAACAAAACCCAAATATCGGAGAAGAAATACGAGGCTATAAGCAATCATGCATATAAGAGATCAAAGAAACTCAAATAAATTTCATGGATATAAAAAGATAGATCTGATCATAAACTCAAAGTTCATCGATACCAAGAAACACACCGCAAAAGAGTTACATCATATGGATCTCCAAGAGACCATTGTATTGAGAATTCAGCGAGAGAGAGGAAGCCATCTAGCTACTAACTATGGACCCAAAGGTCTACAAAAAACTGCTCACACAGCATCGGAGAGGCACCAATGGAGGTGGTGAACCCCATCCAAGATGGTGTCTAGATTGGATCTGGTGGTTCTGGACTCTACGGCAGCTGGATGAATATTTTATCGACTCCCCTAGGGTTTTGGGAATATTGGGGTATTTATAGAGCAAAGAGGCGGTCCGGGGGGCACCCGAGGTGGGCACAACCCACCAGGGCGCGCCTGGGCCTCCTGGCGCGTCCTAGTGGGTTGTGCTCTCCTCGGAGCACCCCCCAGGCGCAGCCAGTGCCCATTATGTTCCTTCTGGTCCAAAAATAATCTCCGTGAAGTTTAGTTGCGTTTGGACTCCGTCTGATATTGATTTCCTGCGATGTAAAAAACATGCAGAAAACAACAACTCGCACTTGGCACTATGTCAATAGGTTAGTACCAAAAAATGATATAAAATGATTATAAAACATCCAAGATTGATAATATAACAACATGGAACAATCAAAAATTATAGATACGTTGGAGACGTATCATGCCATCGCTTCGCCGCATTTGCCCGACGTCTTCGCCGCCTTCCCCGACCACCGAAGCACCTCCGCCACCGATGCCCGAGCTCAACTCGCCGTCGACCACTGTTGTAAGCTGCCAGATTTCCCTGCCCCGTCCGATCTTGTTTCTACGGACGAGATTAGTCTAAGCGAAGGGTTAGGTTAAATGTTATTAGATGGTTTATTTTTCGGGTTAGTTCGATTTATTCTCGGTTTAGTTCGGTTAGATCGAACCAGTAGGTTTTCTTTCATTAAACGTACGTGTTTAGTTATATAACGCCGGAGCGTAATATAGTTGCAAAATCGCACACCTTCTGCCCGGTAGCGCCTGATTATTTTTATTTTCTTCGTTTCTGTTTTTAAAACAGAAAGTTTCAATCTTGTAAAATCTGTTTCTCTTAGTTTGTTAAATATTTTTAGTTGATTCTTTTTTTCCTAGTTTGCAAATTTCCTAAAGTTTCTGTATGAAATAGTTTCGGCCATGTTTTAGTATTTAAGAATTGTTTTAGATGAGTTTTAGTCAGATTAGTATTTCTGCTATAAAATGAGCTAGGATTAATTTTTTTAGTGATTCTTTTTGCCACTACTTTGTTCTGACCTTGCCTAGCAGTAGGATTAATTTGGGTATTTATAGATTTTATTAAAATTAGTTTCACACGAAAACAACTATGTTTTAGTTTATTTCACTTTGTTTCTGTTTTCTGTTGTTTTAATTACTTTAAAATTTATTTCCACCTCTGTTGTAGTTTATTTCAGATTTGTTTTTCTAGTTTTAGAAGGTGAACTTTTATTTACAGAAAAAGAAAATGTTTTATTTTATTTTCTTACTAGTTTTGTTTTAATCATAAAAAGAGTTTAAAATAGCTTTTAATGCGTTTGTTTGTGCATTCAATTTGTTTACTGTTTTCTTTTCTGTTCTTTAATAAAAACCTTGTTTTAATTGTGTCAAAGAAAGTTTTAATGGTAAAAATTTATTTATGTAGTTGGTTTCACTTATAGTAAAAAGTTGTCATTGTTTTTATGACTTTCTTTGTTTTTCTCCTTGGATTTATTTGTGTGTATGACTGTGTGTTATTAAATATTACTTGTTGTTGTAGTAGAAATTGTATGATGGTATACTTATGTGTGCTATGTTTGACTCGATAGAATTTCCGGAGTGCGAGGCTTGTGTCTACGAAGCGTTAGAGTTTCAGCATCGTTAACAAGGCAAGTTCACTTTGATCATATATTTCCAGTACCCATGTTTTATTGCATAAGTTGTTTTCCTTCCACCTTGAATAGTAGGACATTGAGCATTGAACTTGAGGTAGTATCAGGTAGGAGAAACCCAACACCTGTTACAATTGCCCGGGAAGGGACGTACTTCATATTTGCTACGCTTTAGTAGACGGGGTTTGGTTGTGAGATTCAGAAGTGTTATGAGGTTAAATAATTCAAGACCGGCATGATGATTCAAGACTTCAAGGACTCACTATACCTCTGGGTGGAATGGAAAGCATTTGGCAGCCTGATATTTATCATGGTTATGCCCGGAAATCCTAGTATCTACCTGTGATCATCCCTACGGAATGCCACCCAGGCCCAAAGAGATGGATGGATACTTCAAGGCTGGAAAGCTTATGTGTGTAACCGCAAGCCATTATGGGCTCTGGCTTGGTTGACCTTAGTCGAGAGTCTGGTTGGTCAGATTGCTAGCAGATGTAGACGAATAGTAGGATTGGATGAGCACTGACTTTCGGCCGGAGGACCGCTTTGGAAGACCATGTTTCGATCGTCCCGTTCTCAAACACCAGGTAGTGCGAGGACATAACAGGAGGGATCAAATCTTTCGGGTAAAGTGTACAAGACTCTGCAGAGTCATAATCTAATCGATTAGCAGTGTCCCCGCTTACGGACAACTTGAGCACCGGAGATGATACTATCAGCCAACCTCAACACAATTAATTTTAATGAGTGGGTTTATTAATAATTTGGGATATGAGAATTGGTTGGCGGAACCATCTCATTAACAACAAATATTTTGTAGTAATTACAATCTAGTCCTTTTGTTGTAGGGAAAAATTTGCTTTTCACAAAAACTTAAACTTAGAGCCCCACAGCCAAAATTGCATTTAGTGATAGCATTTTATTATTGTTTTCCTCTCTGTGACTTGCCGGCATATTCAAGATGCTGACCTACACGGCTGCAATGTCTTATGTTGCAGAAGTTTATTCTGTCCAGGAGTGAGGCTACGCTCTACGCTCGGTGATTGCCCTATGGAGTCGGATGGACTCACTTATCGTCTACGCTTTTGCGGTAGTTTATCTCATGAGTTGGCCTTCGGCCAAATTTATTCTTTTGTAATAAAGACTCTATATGAGATTTGATGTAATAAAGCATGTGTGATTGCACTTTGATAAATTCATTGATGTACTGTGTGTGCCAGCATGATCTTGGGATGGTACAGATACACACAGACTTGACCGATTTTGGGTCGGGTCGCTACAGAAGACTTCCTGGGGAAGATGTTGGCATTGAAGTCGACGCTGATGACGACGATGCCGCCGCCCCAAAGAAGAAAGGTCGAAGGTGCAATAGAAAGCACAAAGGCAAGTCAGTTATAGCTGTAGAGAGCTCTGGTTATTCTAGCCCCGCCAAGAAGTCCAAGACGGAAATCACCGGCAGGGAAGCAGCTGCTTGCTCTGATTGCCAGGTTGTTGCGGCAGGGGAGAAGGCTTGCAAATCTGACAGACCGTACTGCAAGATTCACCATACTAAGGTCACGACCTCCAGGAGTGCCGTTAAGTTGAACAACTAGTCGAGAAACAGAAAGCTGAGTACGAGAAGCGGGACAAGGAGAAGGGCCAGGACGGTACAGGTGGATCCGGAAAGAAGGGTCGTGGTGGTCGAGGTGGATGCCATGGCAACGCTAACCTGAAGAAAGAAAATCCCACCAGGGGCAGAGAGAAAAAAGAACAGGACAAAGAGAGTGATGATGTGTTTAGTGAACCGGAATTCCTGAAAGTAACAGAGGCCATGTGCATTGACAGGGGCGCATCGTTGCACTCCTCTCACCGCCAGGTCAAGCAATGGGCGCGTGAGGTCAATGTAGCGGAGCCAGCAGCAGATGCACAATGCCCCTCAAGTGGTCTCACACGTCTATTATTTTCGATGCCGAGGACCACCCTGATCGCACAACAGTGGTTGGATGTTTGCCGTTGTTGGTTTCCCCAACAATATGCAACCTCAAAGTCACGAAAATATTAGTTGACGATGGGGCCGACTTGAAGTTGATCTCCCCTGAGGTGATTGAGAGGCTGCAGATCCCTGAGGAAGAGCTCAAAAAACTGTGACGTTCCAAGGGATCAACCCGGGAAGGACCCAACCAAAGGGAAAGATCGCGCTGCCGGTGATGTTTGGCAGGGAGCTGAATTACAGAACCAAGAAAATTGTGTTCTACGTGGTTAAGATCCCCTTGCCATTTAATGGAATTCTTGGTCACCCAGCCTTGGCCAAGTTCATGGCGGCATCACACTATGCCTACAATATGCTGAAGATGCCAGGGCCCATGGGTGTCATCTCCATCAACTCTCACAAGAAAGTGGCAGTCATGTGTGTTGACAAGCTCTACAGAGAAGCGATGGAAGCAGAGTCCGGCAAGACCACAGGTCCCCCTAAGGTGAAGAAGAGTAAGAAGCCCGACAAGACCTCTAGCAAGACTTCCAGGAGGCGCGCCTCCTTTGAGTGTTGCGCCCCCGTAGAGGACTTGCCGGAGAGCTCTTCCAACAAGAGATCCGAAGCTACTCCACCCGTGACCAAGAAGGTGCCGGCAAGGGAGGACGACACCGGCGGTACCTTCACCGTCGCTGCCACCCTTAACAGTAAAAAGTAAAGTATGCATGGCAACCTTCGGACATCCCCGGTGTTCCCAGGGAGGTAATTGAGCACCACCTTGTTGTTTGCCCTCATTCTCGGCCCGTCAAGAAGAAGGTCAGGAAACAAGCTTTGGAACGACAACAATTCATAGCAGAGGAGATTAAGAAACTCGAGGCAGCTGGCTTGGTCAGAGGAGTGCTACATCCAACTTGGTTAGCAAACCCGGTTGTGGTGCGCAAGGCAAATGGGAAATGGAGGTTTTGTATCAATTACACTAATCTTAACAAAGCATGTCTGAAGGATCCTTTCCCCTTTCCACGCATGGATCAGATAGAGGACTCCACTGCCGGCTCTGACTTGCTCTTGTTTCTTGATGCGTACTCTGTATATCACCAGATATTCATGTCAAAGAAAGATGAGGAGAAAACCGCATTCATTACTCCATGTGGCACGTATTGCTTTGTACGCATGCTCTTCGGACTAAAGAGTGCAGGTTCAACATTCGCAACACAAGTTCAGATTGGTTTTCAGCCACACTTGCACAGGAATGTGGAAGCCTATATGGATGATATAGTGGTCAAAACCAGGGACAGATCAACTCTCATTGAAGATTTAGAAGAAACATTCACGAACTAGCGCAGAATCAATATGAAGCTCAACCCCGAGAAGTGTGTGTTTGGAGTCCCATCTGGCAAACTTCTTGGGTTCTTTGTGTCCCAGCGTGGAATCGAAGCGAATCCCGACAAGATCGAAGCTATTCAACAGATCCATGCACCCAAGACTGTCAAGGATGTGCGGTGTCTCGCTGGTTGCGTCGCAACTCTGAGTAGGTTTATTTCAAAGTCTGTTCAGCACGCCCTGCCATTTTTCAAGATATTGAAAATGGCGGGTCCAGTAAAATGGACTCTGGAAGCGAAGGCTGCATTGCAAGACTTGAAAAGATACATGTCCTCTGTGCCAACCCTAGTTGCACCAAGGCTGCAAGAACCATTGTTGCTATACTTAGCGGCAACGAATCAAGTGGTCAGTGCTGCACTAGTTGTGTAGAGAGAAGCTGGCATTGGAGAAGCAAGAACGACAAAGCCATCCCCTCACGAAGTAGAATCCTTCGTGGCAGCTCCAAATGCCGGCAAGGCAAAAATAGTGCAAGAAAAAGTAACTGATCAACAGATAGTGCCGAAGAAGAAGATGGTACAACAACCAGTATACTTTGTCAGGTCCCTCCTGCAGGAGCTAGGTCAACGTATTCAGGCATGCATAAACTGCTCTTTGGCCTACTCATGGCCTCAAGAAAGCTGCTCCACTACTTCCAGACGCAGGAGATCACGGTGCTCACATGCTTCCCGTTGCAGCTTATTCCGAGGAATCCAGAGGCAACCGGCAGAATAGTAGAGTGGGCACTAGAGCTGTCAAGTTTTGCACTCAAGTTTGAAAGTACATCAACCATTCAAAGCATAGCACTAGTGGAGTTCATTGCAGAATGGACACCAACTCAAGATGATGAGATCTCGAAATCAATTCTCCCTGACAAGAAACTGAGAAGAACTGGATCATGTACTTTGACGGTGCTTTCTCGCTGCAAGGCGCCGGTGCTGGAGTGCTTTTTGTCGCACCCACCAGAGAGCACCTCAAGTACGTGGTTCAAATCCACTTTCCCTGGGAGGAAGCTACCAACAATACTACTGAGTATGAGGGACTGCTTGCCGGCCTCAGAATTGCGGTAGAAATGGGAATCGAAAAGTTGATCGTCCGTGGAGACTTGCAACTTGTAGTAAAACAAGTGAACAAGGACTACCAGAGCCTGTTGATGGAGGCGTACGTGGATGAAGTGAGGAAATTGGAAGAACACTTTGACGGTTTGCAAATAGAGCACATTCCTCGTGTGGAAAACAACATTGTTGATTAGCTGTCAAAGTGTGTTGCCCAAAAGCTTCCTGTGGAACCGGGAAATTTTGTGCACCATTTGAATCAGCCAATGGCCACCCCATCAACAAGGGCCAAGAAGATAAGCACCGGGAAATATTTTCCAGCAGAGCTCCCTGAAGCCACCAGCAAGGATGTTCCTGGGAATGATGACACGCTTGCCGGTGAGCAGCGGCCTTAGGCGGGACCCCAAATTCTTGCCGTCGGGGATAGCACTCCCACAACCGAAGAAACGCCTTTGGTCCTTGTTTTCGAGCCTCAGGCTCCGGCATGGGCCCAATAGTTAGTCCAGTTTCTCCAAACAGGGGGACTTCCCAAGGAATAGTGACAAGCTGAAAAAGTAGCCCGTTAATCAAGGATGTACCAGTTTGTGGACAACACCCTGTGTGCAGAAAGAGGCCAAATAGGGTGAAATTGAAGTGCATTTCCCAGAAAGATGGACTAGAGTTGTTGGCAGAGATACATGCACTACAAAAAAATACACTTCTGTGATGATACGTGTTTGTCACAGTAGGTCACGTTTTCTGTCATGCATGTACATCCATGACAAATTTATGACAGAATCAAGATAGTCATACATGTGCTGTCGTAGAAGTGTTCCATGACATTACCAAAATTATCATCACGGAAGTGTCCACTTCCATGATGATAAATCGCGCGTCACAAAAGTGCTTTCGTCAAGGGTGACCAGCACGTGGCATCCACCATAACGGAACGCCGTTAAGCTATCGGGTCCGGTTTTTTAACCGATAACCCGTTAACAGCCCCGACCAATGGGGATTTTCCACGTGTAAAATCATCATTGGCTGGAGGAAACACTTGTCGGCTCACCGTTGGGACAGATGTCATCCACTCATTGGACCCAAAGTGCCTATGATACGTCAACACGTGGCACGGCACAATAGAGGCCCATTCTTGTGAAAAGGCCGGCCCGTTTGACTTGGGCAAAAGGTGGCGGGCCGGCCCACGGCAAGCCTGTTAACGGCATGTTCGCATATAGCCCATTTACAGCCCGCTAACCCAGGGCCCGTTTACGGCCTATCCGAATTAGGCCCAGTAGCGTCATATGGGCCGTCCAATATAATTCTAGCCCGTTTTAACTTCCGGCCCATGTATGGCCCATGACGTCTTTCGGCCCATATGAGGCCCTTAGTAACTTCGGCCCATTAACGGCCCGTGGTAAAACTGGCCCGTAATGAACAGTGTATCACTTTATACCCATTAACGGCCCGTGGTAAAACTGGCCCGTAATAAACAGTGTATCACTTTATACCCATTAACAGCCCATTATTCAGTTGGGCCGTTTCCAGCCCATGTTATCTTTCGGCCTTCTCAGGGCCCATTTATTCTTGGGCTCATTTCTAGCATTCGTTTACTTACGGCCCATTACCGTCATTTCCTGCTTGTGGGCCAAATTCAGCATGTGGTTACAGTCGGCCCGTTTGTGGCCCGTTAATACGTTGGGCCGTTTTCATAGCGTCATCAAATATGGCCAATTAATGACGGCCCGTTATGGTCGGCCCATGAACGGACGATTTCAACTCTAGCCCATTTACCGCCATAAAGTGGTCTATTATTGGCCCATGTTTGGCCAACCGATCATACGGCCCGTAGAAGGCCCATTGATGATACGGCCCGTAGAAGGCCCATTGTGTGTACGGCCCGTATAAGGCCCATTGTTTCTTTGCCCGGTAGAAGGCCCATTGTTTCTACGGCCCTTAGAAGGCCCATTGTTTCTACGGCCCGTAGGAGGCCCATGTTAACTAAAGTAAATATGTAGCCCATGGTTAATGTGGTCTAATTTTAAAAAATAGGTTATTGCGGCCACTAGCAAACCGCAGAAGAACTGCACTGACTACAAGAAAACAAATAAACAAGACAATAAGGAAATAAATAAGCAAGCAACTTACACTAGGTTATCACGGCTGTTACACATATTACATCCACTGGGCATCAAAGTTCGCCACCAGTGCAAATATAGGGAACACCCTACACTATACAAAAGGAAGGTTGGCATAAAAGTTAATAGTCTAGCGGATAAATGCACCACCAGAAGTTCAGAAGCTCAGTTCATTTGACCTGACTGATACGTTTTCATGCTGTATTGTCCGATGGAGCACCATAACCGTCGCCTTCAGTTCTCCTAGGCTCCTGAACAACATAGCAAATGTCTGATAGTCTGGTTTCAAAACCATGCATATCTTGACAACATCGAACAATGTCTCTCCTTGTTTCACAAGTGGTCTCTGTTAGGGAATGGACTTGTGTCTGGAGCGCAGATACAACATTGTTTTGAGCTTGCATATCTTGATCATGAGGCAGTTTGGACGAGATGTCCTTAACAACCAAGCCAGTATTACGCAGGAACGTGCTTTTGGCACTGTTAGTGGACAGGTACTGACCCACTGCAGCAAGAGCTGACATTGCGGTTATAGTCGCCTCGCCACCTTCAGAAGGTGGCGGTTCCACCATTTTTATCCATAGCTCGCTGAAAAGTTGAGGTTTTACATTAGTAGTACCAGAACAGCGGACAAGGTGGCCTTGTATTGGTACGCTGAGCCATCTGTTTTAACACACATGAGCTGGTGTGGTGATTATACACACACGCACGCATGCACATGAACTGCATGCACGCAACACTCACACGAACACATGCACCCACGCACACACGCAACACTCACACGTACACACGCAGCCACGCACGCAACACTCACACGCACACACGCACGCATGCATGCACAGTTGCACACACCAGTACACCACACGACCAACACACACTCTCACGCTCAAGTGCTCAACCTACACGTGCATGCGCACACATCAGGCCCTGACATACACATACACAACCAGGTGATTCCCGCGCACGGGTGGAGTCTTGTCGTGCCTACGTAAATTTGTGTTTATCTGACCTTTTGCCTATGCGAACTGACAGGTGGGACCCACAAGGAACGTGGTCAATTTAACTAGTCAACATGGTGCCACGCAGACTATTTGGCCGGTCAACAGAGTGCAATTCGATGCTAAACCGTGAGCAAGTGACCTATAATCACCGCAAAACGTATATAGTGACCGTAATCAGCTTATTCTGAAGTTCGGTGAATGTATTACACTTTTCTCTTTGTAGGCCCTCCAAAACTACATCTCTACACGTTCTCGCATGTTACATCTAACAACTATGCAATACAGCACTACTACTACACTCTAACACAATAAATCACATGTGTTTTTAGTTTTACTAGATATCATATTGTTACTTAATTATTCAGTTTGCATACATTAAAATTGCCTTTGAACTTTATGGCCAGTATCATATACCGCGCGGGAAAAATCCCGCCCTTTCCTGTTTAATCGGGTTTGTATCGATGGATCGTGCGAAACAGCAAAACTATAGTACTATATATAGTACAAGTGACAGTTCACTGGGCCGTCGTGTCGTGTACTCCTCTGTCGTAAGAGTGGAGCGCTCACTTTCATAAATCTTCTAGTCCCTTTCGCTGACATGTGGGACATCAAGCTACCGGGTCCACGTGCCATACCGGAATACATTGCAGAGCAGCCGGGGTGAAGCACCCAGTCATGGCGCCAGTGTAGTAATGAGCAATGAGGCGTCAAATCACAAAGTTGCACCTTTCCCGCAGTTAAGTTGGCGGGACGAAGTAATAATGCTAAAAAAAGAAGTTGGAGGGACGAAGCAACCATCATTTCACTCGTTGCTGAATCTGCTTCTCCCTCATCTTCTTCAAGCTAACCACGTGTTGCTTCTGCCGTTGTTCTGCCTCAAGTGGGAAGAGAATCGGCTTGGTTAAGCACTAACACGTGGGATTGCATGTTAGCAAACTGCCAGGACAACGTCCCCTAAAAATAAGAAACCTCCCCCGCCATCCGCGCTGTCGTGGAATTGTCAAGGCAGATGTCCTAGCAAAAGTACTTAGTCGTGGAGCCATCGCAACTAGGAAGCAAGAAGGTGTTAATCGGGACAAAGGACATGGGGTTTATACTGGTTCGGCCCCTTACGGTGAAGGTAAAAGCCTACGATCCAGTTTTCAGTGGGATTGCTTATGTCTCGATAACCAGGGAGCGAATCTGCTTGACCTAGCTCTCGATTTGATGTTACTTGCCTTGAACCGCCGCCGGGTCGTCCCTTTATATACAGAGGTTGACGCCCGACGACTCATAGAGTCCCGGCCGGCTCATAAACAGTGTTCGGCTCGGTTTCTATCTATTCCTGCCTTATAATACAAGTTACACATATATGGCGGTTTATCTCTACGGGCCTTAAGTCGCCCTTTTGGGCCTTGGGCCCTTAACCAACCCGCCATCTCCAGGAGTCATCTTGGGCTTCAAGAGTCGTCTTAAGTATAACCCGGCACCTTCTGGCGGGTCATACTAATAGTTATATCCCCAACATTAGGCCCCAGATTGATTTGAACTGGTTCATGTCAATCTTCAACACTTAGAAAAATCTTCTGATCTCTATTTCACGGCAATTTGTAACCCGCCATGATGTCATATGTCATTAATTCATATTTTATCCAATATATCTCAACGGATCCTTATCTTTAATAACCATCTTGAGAATCGAGGCGTCCTGACAAGCTGGATACCCATATTTTTCGACCTCCTCGTTTTTCGCGCCCCTTTATCAGTCTTTCCCTGATAAATAGGCACGACTGGTCTTTCTTCATTCTCCCCCTTTCCATCGTCTTCTTCCTCTCGCGACCCTACTGCCGCTCAAGCTCCGCCGCCGCCGCAGCGCACTTCATCTTCCTCGACCCCGGCCGCTGCATCAACCTGAGCTTGTCCAGAGAACGGCGGCGACCCTCCGCAACAGATCTGCGTCCGTAAGTCCTTGCTTTTCTGCAGCTTAGATCCACATTATGGTTTGCGAGTTCTTCTGTGTTCTTCGCTGTTCATCACGGATTCTTCGTAGTTTCTCCACCGCAGTCTCTTTTGATCTAAAAGAAGTATGAAACTCATGCGGTAGCTGTTTCGCATCCATTTCAGATGCTAGTAGATCCCCTTTTCTTGTACAAAGGCCTCTTTTAGAACTGATGAATTCCTCTGTATTTCATTTTTAGGTCTAGAATATTTTCTTTTCTGAGCAACCGTTTGATCCAAAATAATGACTGCTATCTGTGAAACTTGTTTTTATGACACTTAGCCAAATATCTGTGTTTTTTGATAGATCCATCCAGCCCTGGCGGCTCTAATCACTGACTTAAATTGCAATGCTCAACAGATAACATCAACCACACATGGTGGCTTAAGTAACTTGACTGCTCATGGCGGTTTAAACAACCTAACATAATTAGCCATATACCATTAGGCCCCTTCATAAGCCGCCATCTTGAATACGCACTGTAACATTTGTCTTCTCCGGCTTAAGTTTGAACAGGTAATTTTACTCTTTTGCTAGGCTTCTGTCTTCATAATGCCGCCTAAAACACCTGTCACATGCAATTGGGTCAAATCCATCGTCACAGATAGCACACTTGACGATTTTGTGAAGACTGGCTATCTGCCAAAGAAGGAAATCATGTCCTACCGTGCACCCGATCCAACCGAGGAAAAGCCTCAACCCAAAGAGGGGGAAGTCATTGTCTTCACTGACCACATGAACCGAGGTTTTTCCCCACCTGGCTCAAAGTTTTTCAGAGACGTTCTTCACTTTTTTGACCTCCGTCCTAAAGACATCGGACCCATCTTTGTGTCTAATATTTGCAACTTTCAAGTGTTCTGCGAAGTGTATCTTGGAGAAGAACCCAGCTTGCTACTCTTCAGAGAGTTGTTTTACTTAAACCGCCAGAATGAACGTACCAACGGGCCTAGCTTGGAACTTGGTGGGGTCTCAATCCAACGACGGAGAGACGCCATTTTCCCTTACGCAAATCCACCGAGTCAACCCAAAGACTGGAACCAAACATGGTTCTACTGCCAAGATACTTCTCCGGCTAATGAGAACCCTTTACCCAGCTTTCGCGCCTCGCGCCTCCAATCTACTCATCCTTTACCAGACAAACTATCTACTGCTGAATGCCAGAAACTTTCCCCCACCATGACCAAAGTCAAGGCTCTTTTGGGGAATGGTTTGAATGGTATCGATTTGGTCCGGGTCTGGGTTGCTTGGCGGATCATTCCATTAAGCCGCCATTCCGGTTTGATGTGCACCTATACCGGTGAGAAAAATGATTTTCTGCGGCACAGTTCTGTTGATTTACCAGAAGATGTCATTGATGATACGACAAAGTCGCTCTTGAACAAGAGCCTAGCAGATTGTGGCAAGTTTTACTTAAGTCCTTTCTGCAAAGCTAACCCGGCTCCAGCGGTAAGCCGCCAAACTTGAGTATTCTTACTTTCACCCTTAAGGTTTTGTCTTTACCCAGACTCTCGCTGTTTTTCACAGGCTAATGATCAATTTTGGAAAGCAAAGTACGACCATGAAGCTGCAAAGAAAGCCAGGAAGGCCAAGAAAGCCGCCAGGAAATTCGCTGCCAAGAGGAAAGGGAACAAGACCAGCGCTTCGGATTTGCTTCATTTAGAAGATACCTCTGAGTCAGAGGTAGCCCTTGACTCTCTTGGCTCCTTTTTAACCACCTTATTGACACTAATTATCTGCAGGAAGACATGGCAACCATTCATGGAAAAGCTGAAGAGGTAACTATCATTTCCTCTGACTCCGAGCCTTTGCCAAGACAGAAAATCCAAAGAGTAACCCAGAAAGTAAGATTTTCACATCCCTTAGCTTACCACAATCCTCAATTTCTTTTGAAGCGACAGATTCATGAGAGCCGGAGGCAGACCCGGACCAGTAAAGATGCGGAACTCTCCTCCGGCCTACCCAATGTACCAAGGAAGCGCCAGAACGAGGTCACCTCCGATTTAAACCTCTTTTACCCTTTGGCGGGTCTCACTCGTCAACCACTCAACTCTTCTGACTCAAATTATCAGGAAACTTCACCTTCCTCCGGCGAGTCAATGCAGTTCAATTTGCCGGCTTTTAAACCCACTCTAGGGTAATGATAACCTGCTTATCTTGTGTTTATTTCAATTTGTTGTATTTGTACTGACCTTTTGATCTTATGCAGCGGAAAAGCCAAGCCCAGCAAAAGGGCGAAGAAAAACAAGCCGGCCGAAGAGCCAATTTTAAATGAGCCGGAACTTGGAACGGTCGCACCTGAAGCCTCCACTCATGAGCCGCCACCTGAGCCAGCTCATGATATACCAACGCTAACTATTGACCCGCCTGCCGAGCAAGCCATTGATGGTTCTGAAAACCCGGAAGTCCCTAGCCCGACCAAGACGGATGATCCGCAAGACCCTGATGTTGAAATCACGAAGACCGGCTTTGTTGAGCCGGGGAGGCCGACCGTGCTAGCCAAGTGTTCCGCCAAAGAGGAACTTCTAGAACACCACAGGGTTAAGCTTGATGTCGCTGATTATACTCACATGAGTATTGGAGAAGTCTTTTCTGGCTATATGAGCCAAGTGCACAGCAGCCGTGACATCGAAATTAACATGGTGAAGCAGATGCACCAGAAGTTTGAGGTACAATCTTTTCTTTGTACTCAATTACCCTTACCATGCCAGCCCCCAAGTCTATTGCTTATGATGAAATATGTTGTAGACTTAGAAACAAGCTTGATAATATTAGTAATATATCTGGACAAGGCATGTAAGAAATCCGGCTTACTTTGTAGCCTCCAAAAGCCAGTTTAATCAATATAAATGAGCTAGTCTTTCCCATGCTTATGCAGAATATACTCCTCGTGTAGATTGAACAGCAACATGCATTAGCCCCCAAGTGCCAAGTATTCTTGCTTGCAAAGTTCTTGGGACTTAGTCTCATAAACCGCCAGTTAGATAAAACCTTCGTTAGACATTAGCCCCCAAGTGCCCAGTATTCTTGCTTGCAAAGTGCTTGGGACTTAGTCTCATAAACCGCCAGTTAGATAAAACCTTCATGAGACATTAGCCCCCAAGTGCCAAGTATTCTTGCTTGCAAAAGACTTGGGACTTAATAGTATATGCCAATATCCATGATTTTAACCCGGTATTTGTGCAGGCCACGACTGCTCAACTTCAATCAGAACTGTCTGAACTGAAGAGCCGCCTGGAGGCCCAAGAGACTGAATCTCAGAAGGCTAATTCCAAATTTGAATTCAGTATATCTGAACAAGAGAAACTGAAATCCGAATTTGAAGTTGAAAAGAAGGCCTGGGCTGATGAAAAAATTGCCTTAACCCAACGAGCCGAAGCAGCGGAAAAAACTCTTGAAGAGGTAACCACTGAATTATCCGGGTTAAAACACCATGTATCTCAGATGGTCTCCGCAATCTTTGGCAAGTTGCCCTGCCAATGTTAAGTATTAAACGTTTCTAATACTCATATGAATTTGTAGTTAACTCACCAGAAAATGCTATACAGGGCCCAGGAGCTCCAACCTTAACCAGAACATGCTGGTGAAGCTGAAGACGGTCTACACACTCGTGGAACAACTGTATACCGGATCTCAGCATGCCTTGGCTGCAGTTGCCCTGTCAAACAAAGTCCCCACACTTCTGGCGGATGTACTAAAACGGCTTGTTGTGCTGCCCCAGCGGTTTAATGAATTAAGGCCATCTTCTGCGAGAGCCGGGCTGTAGCTGCATTAAGCCGAGCCAAGGCGTGGCTACCGGAGCTAGACCCGGCCGACATCGCCATTGGATATCCAAGTGTGAAGGAGGACGGTACATCATTTGAATAGAAGGACTTCACCGCTTGTGTGAAGGAAATACGCCCTATGGTCACCCTGATTGGTAATGACACGGATCTTACCAAGTACCAACCGGGTTATGACACAGAAAATCGGAGAATTCCAACGCCACATTATGAAGTGATCAGCCTGATCCCTCCAATTCGTAAGCACACCTTCGCCCCTGAAGTTGACCCGGCTGGATTAATTGATGATGAAGCCGAATTTGAAGCTTTGAGTGGCATTGACTGGTCATCATCAACCTTCCAGGACAGGGAACAAGATAGAGGAGCGGAAAGGGATGATCCGGAAGCTTCAGGCCAACAAAACAATTGATCCGGCAGGCGGCTCATATTTATGTTTTGCTGAAAAACAATGTTAATCATTTGGACTCGGGGAGTCATGTAGTAGGGTAGAAATAACTTGATTTTTCCGTGCCGTCGTTGTCGGGGGTTGGGTGCGACATATGCCAATGGATGGCTTATCATGGTGGGAGCGAGTAGAACATCACCAGTGCCTGGAAGCGGGATGAGGCGTAGACACGAACACCGGTGCACTTTACCCAGGTTCGGGGCTCTCCTAGGAGATAACACCCCTAGTCCTGCTCTGCGGGGTCTCCGCATGATCACTAAGGCACTAGTTAGTACAATGGTGCTCCTCGAGCTGTATGCTAGAGGTAGAAGAAGGCAGGGCTTGCTCTTCTCCCCCCCTAGGTGTGGGTCTAATTCTAATAGGTTCGAACCATTTGCATGGGTGCCCTGGGGGGTTTATATAGGCCTACCCCCAGGGGTACAATGGTAATCCGGCCGGGTGTAGGGCCCGACTGTCAGTCTCTCTGGTCGCCGGCTTCTCCGCTGGCTGCTGGGTCCAGCTGCCTGGTCTGGTACGGAGCCGACAGGCCGCCTCCGCTGCTCGCGGGTCTTGCCGGCTGCTGATTACTATAGCCGCAACGCTAATGACGCACACTTGGTCAGGGGGCATGGCTACAGTCCCGCCGCCTGGCGGGAGATCACTGTAGCCACTCCGCGTCTTATCTGGTTAATGGCGCGTGGGCCCCGGGGTAGGAGCAGGCCGCCTGCCAGGAGCCGGCCTCCCTCGGGTCCGTCTGGTCTGGCCTCCGCCGTCTTCCGGGCTCTCGCAGCCTGGTAGGGCCCGCCGTCTTCAGGCCGTACCGACAGGCGGTCGTGGGAGCAGGGCTCCGCCTGACAGGAGTAACGTAAGGGGTGGAGTGGCAACAGTGCCGCGCCGGGCGGAGATCTCCGCCTGTACGGAGCACTGTGGCCTAGCCCGGCCCTAGATATGGGGGTGATGGGATACACTGTAGCCTTGCACCATCTTGTCTTCTTAATGGGGGCGCAGACTTTGAGGGCGCCATGGGCCGGCTGCTAGGAGCCAGCCTCTCTGGAGGCCGCCTGCTAGGAGTCGGCCTATCTTGGAGCCGCCTTCCTGAGCATGGCCGTCTTCTGGCAGTCGGCCGTTCAGCCAGCCGGCCCCCAGAAGGCGGTGCTTCATCTCAACGTCTTGAGGGGCGCAGCCGGCCCCGATGTCTTGAAAGGTTCGGGGACTCGGGTTAGGCTACTCGTGGGCCATTACTCCGACAGTAGTCCCCGAAGCTGGTGAGGTGCCGCGGCCGAGGGGCCAAGGAGCCTCAACAGTTTCTTTCCCCGTGTGCTCTGGATGGAAGCTTCATCCGACTCCTGGCACGCCGCCTGGTAGGAGTCGGCCATGTCCAGTCGGATTTGTCTGAAACTTCGAACACAATGGCGGGAACTAGGTGGCGTGTTAGCTAAGCTTCTAGGCCCGCCACCCGCCGTGGGCGTGCCACATGGCGTCAGCCAGCCGGGCCAGCCTGCCAGCCCACGCGCGCGATGGGACGTGACTGCAGGCTGGGCCCGCCACCACCGGGCCTCGGCACACGAGTGGATCCGCTGCGGCCGAGGCGGGCGGTTGAGGTTCCCCGCGGAGTTACTGCGCGTAGTAACTCGCGCGATAAAGGTGGGAACGTGGGGTCGTGGGCACAGTTAATCCCACGATCCCATGCCCGCCCCCTCGGCTTCATATCCCGTAGGCTATAAGTAGGGGGAGGAGAGGGAGCGGCGGGGCACGCGCGCCCCTCCACCCCGTTCTTGCCTCCGTCTTCTTCCTCTCGCCGCAGCGCCCCCGAGCCACGTCGGAGCACTGCCGCTGTTTGTCTTCGTCGAGTTCGTCCGCCCCGAGCCCTCTTGGCCCCGCACCACTCTCAGCTCCCCGCCGCGCCATTTTCTTCGTCGAGCTCTCCATGGCGCGTGAGCGGGGAGGAGACTGGGATGGCTCGAATGTCAATGAAGATCACATCACTTTCCTCCACGAGACGCGGCGTCTTCCCAGTGCGGGCTACGTGAAGGCGCGCGTGCCGCCGGAGGGGGAGATCTCGCCGGCGCTGGGGGAGGGCGAGCGGGTTGTCTTCCGCTCGCACTTCATCCGCGGCTTCGGCCTGACGGCGAGCGGCTTCCTCCATTCGTTCCTTGAGTTTTATCACCTCTAGCCTCATCACATCACGCCCAACACCGTGATGCTCCTGGCCACCTTCGTCACAATGTTCGAAGGCTATCTCGGCATCCTCCCCACCATCCAGCTATGGGGAGCGTTCTTCTACACCAAGCTGGGCACCTCCGTCCGGGAGGTGGTTGCCCAGTGTGGTGCCTTCGTCACGGTGCGCCAGCCGTTGCCGAAGAATGCCTTTCCCACCATCAAGCTGCCACAATCGGTCAAGATGTGGCAGCAATCTTACTTCTATGTGGAGAACATGGACCCGGCCGTCGACTTCATCAACCTGCCAGCTTATGAAGCCGGCCCGCCGGCTGAGCCTCGGACCAGCTGGGGCAATAAGCTGAAGCCGGTATCAGCAGACGGCACCGCCACCATCTAACGAGTCCGGGAGCTGACCGACGCCGAAGGCCTCAAGGCGTCCGACTTGTTGGTCGCCTTCGTCGTGCGCCGGGTTCTCCCACTCCAAGGCTGGCCTCACCTGATCAGTTGGATGAGCGGGCATCGCGACCCATGCCGACTGAGCACCAAGGAGATGCCGGATGCCGAGGTTGCAAACTTGGTGAACGAGATCTCCGGCCTCAAGCTGGAGGGGCCTTGGCGCTCCGGCAAGCGGCCATACTCCCGTGCCCACCCGCCGCCTACGGTAAGTTTTTCAATTCTTTCTTTTTGGTACTCGTCTTAGTCTTGATCTTGGTCTTGACCAGCCGGCCTCTCACCATTTGAAACAGATCTACATGTCGGAAGCGATGGCCGCCAACGTAGGGGCGGGTGGTGACTACGAGCCAGACCGGGTGGTGAGCGACGTGGACGACCCCGACTTGGGGGCGGCCGCCTTGGAGGACACCGCGACGGGCGGCGTCTACGAAGCAGGCGGCTCCGAAGAAGGCGGCATCGAGACTTGGCCTGATGATGAGGAGGAGGAAGAAGAGTCGCGCCCTGCGCGGGGCTTCGGTAGGGCGGACGCGGGCCTCTCCGTCGAGCCGACTACTCGAGGTGGCATGCATAAGCGTAAACAAAGCGCCGTCTTGTTCGGCAGCGCGCCGAAGAAGGCCAAGAATCCGACCGCCGCGACCAGGCGGAAAGAGGCCGCCGCGAATGCGGCCAAATACCAGAAGCTCCAAAATGCGCCTCCTATGGTGTCGGCGTAAGTATCTTTTCCTTCTGCTCTTCTTTCTCGTTGATTCTTTCTGAGCTTCCCCTCTTCGTCTTTCTTGACTTAGGGCCCCGCTCTCTCTTGAGAAGTCGGTCGCCGCCTCCATCATTGGGTCGGCGGAGACCTCCACCACCACCCGGCGAATCGATCCGGCCGCCGACCTCTGGGAGGCGCGGAAGCGAAACACGCGGGAGGTGCGGGAGGAGCAGGAAGCCGCCCGCCTGGAGAAGGCAGAGGCAGACAAGGCGGAGGCCGCCGCCTTGAAGAAGCTGGCGGAGGCCGAGGCTGCCACCGCGGCGAAGAAGCAGGCCGAGGAATCCACGCGCCGTCAGTCGGCGTTGTTCGTCATCCCCCTGATTTCTGCGCCGCCACCACCAGAGTTTGTGGCGCCGACTGGGGGAGCCGGCGATGAGCACCCGATCATGGAGAGGGACGGCGGCGACGTTGTCATGCCGGACGTAATCGTGCCCCCGCCACCACCTTCTGAGGAGGCGTGAGACAAGCAGCTGGCGGACGCACCAGTGCCGCCAGCTAGAGATGAGATGGTAACCGGCCCGACTCCCGAGATCCGCACACCATCGCGCCGCCGGTTTGCAAAGGCGGCCTCGGCACCACGCCCACTGGAGACCGGCGCCGCGAGCTCTTCGATCCAGGACGCCGAGGCGACCAGCGCCGCGCCCACTAAGTGGGAGCGGGGAGGCGGGACGGGCCCTTTGAATAAGGCGATCCTGGACGTCCAGGCCAAGCTCCGCGCTGAAGCCGATGCTCTCAAGCACTGCAACAAGGTCTTCCTGGAGTCGCGAGTAGCCGTCCGGGTATGCTTCTTGGTTCTTCATTTTTGATTCTTGTATTTCTTATACTTCTCTGTTGGGGCGAACCAGCGCACCCACTGGGTGTAGTCCCCGAGTTCCGGCCGGCTGCTGAGCAGGCGGCTCGGAACTTTTAACTGGCAAGCTCTGAGTACTAAAATTGTTTGATATCTTCACTGCAGGATTATCATAACCTTCACGCAGCCGCCTTCAACTCCAAAGTCCAGGAGCTGACTCAACGGACCGCCGACTTGTCGGAAAGCCGGAGTAAGTCTTTGTTTTCTTTCTCCGCGGGGGCGCGCTGGCACAGCCGCGGGCTGTAGTCCCCGAGATTCAGGACGACTGCTGAGCAGTCGGGCCGGATCTCCCCAACGACTGTTCTTCTTCTTGGTAGTTAGTGACAACTACTTTCTCTGCGGGGGCGCGCTGGCGCACCCGCGGGCAGTAGTCCCTGAGATTCGGGCCAATTGCTAGCAGTCGGGCCGGATCTCCCCAACAACTATTTCTCTCTTTGTTGATTGTTGATGTCTTTTTCTTCTTCTCTTTTTGCAGAGGCCAACGCCGCCCTGCAGCAGCAGCTGGGCGAAGCCAACACCGCGCTGCATGCCAAGGAGGTGGACTGCAGCAAGCTGGCCGAAGAGCGTGACCGGCTAGTCACGCAGCTGGCGGAGTAGGCGGAGCTTCTCAAGAAGACCCAGAAGGAGGCGGAGGACAAGGAGGCCGGTCTGCTTGCTGAGTTCAAGACCGAACGCTCTGCCTGGACCGATAAGGAGGCCATGCTGACTGCCGGCTTCGGCGAGATTGTCGACATGGTCGACGGTAAGCTGCCTTCTTTGCTCTTTCTTCAAGCCACCGGCTTCTTATCAAGCCAGCCTCTTGTTTCTGATTTTGGCTTTTTGGCTTTTTGTCTGAGCAGCCTTCTTCCCAGGTCACTCTGGTGCTACCAACTAGGCTATCGAGGCTGATCGCGAAGGACGGAGGGCAGAAGGCGAGCAGATTGCTGCCGACGCCCCCCGCATTCTTAGCGAGCAGCTTCTCAGCATCCAGGATCATCTTCGGCCGGCTCATCGGATCCTGCGCCGCCTTCAGCATGTCGGCGCCCAGGCGATCGCCGCCATGTGGCCAGACATGCCGGCTCCACGTACACCCAGCCAGACCGCCGACTGGCTGGAGGTGGCGGCCGGCCGCCTTGAGGCTTGGAGGGTTCCTCGGCCCGGGCCGGGGCACGCCGGGCCTTGGAGTTCGTCAAGGTGTGGTACCCTGGGCTAAATCTAGCCCAGTTGGCCACGCTTCGACTAGAAGCCCAAGAGGAGCTGGTAGCGGTGGAGCGTGATCTTGTCCAATGAGCCGCGGCAATCGCCGAGTACACCAACACCAGCGTCTTCGTTCCTGAGCTGGCTGAGAACGGCACCGAGGCGCCGCAGGAGTGGTTCGGGCTGAACCCAGAGGATGGCGAGGACTCGGCCGAAGTGATCGACTCTAGCGACGAGGGAGAAGGCGGGGAGGAGGAGCAAAGTGAAGAGGAGGCGCCAGAAGTCGGAGTAGACGGCCAGCCATAGCTCGACCGCGCCTCCAGCAACGAGCCACGCCCGAGCGAGCCGGCTGCTGCTGAAGGCGACTAGGCGGGGACCGACCAGCCGGCCGCTCCACCAACCGGCACCACCGACTCCACCGTTCCGCCAAACCCGTCTGCTGCTGTTTTACCTTTGTTTCTACCTGCTTATCAGTCTTGACAAACTTCGTTAACTTCGCACAATTCCACCCGCGGGGTGTATTTCAAACTCTTGTTGGATGTCGCCCAAGGGCCTTTTGATATGTAAATCTTTTTGCCGAGTTCTATCTTTCCTTGCTTTCTACTCTTTGGCTTTTTCCCTTTGCCACCTTCCCTCGGTTGCCGTCTTGCCAGCCGAACAGCCGCTCTGCGGACTGTGGCTGGGTCAAGTACTTAGCCACTTTCGGGGAGGCAAGTACTTAGCCGGTTAGAGTTTTCTAGCAAGTTAAGTAGAAGCCGGCCGGCCGGCTGCTCAGTAGCCGGTCAGCGAAGCAGGAAGCCGGCTTGAACTATGTGCATGCTTTGGGTCCTTGGCCATTTTTCATGCGAACACCCTTTCTTCCTTAACTCCTGCCCACCGGACAGTCGCTCTCCGAGCTGCGGCTTCTGGCAGGAGAAGGCCTAAGTGCCAACACATTACTTGTCCGGCTGCAGGAAGCATTACATAGTACAAGGCGGCGAGTCCCCGGGTCGATTGGTCGAACCCGGTGCCAGGCGGACTAATGAAATAACGCAATGACATGCATTATACTTATCATATAGATAAAAGAAGGCAGTCCCCGAGATCTTCTCGGGGGACCCGGAGTCTTCGTACTTAATACAAAAGTTGGCGTGGTACATACTGCATCAACTGTAAAACCTTCGAAGGAGGTTTGCATTCCATGGCCGCTCCGTCTCCTTGCCGGAGTCGTCTCTTTTGCGTGCTCGAGGCTTATGAGCATCGATCAGGTAATAGGAGTCGTTACCCAACACCTTGCTGATGATGAAGGGGCCCTCCCAAGGTGCCGAGAGCTTGTGCTGGCCGGCTGTTCGCTGGATCAGCCGGAGCACAAGGTCTCCCTCTTGGAAAGATCTTGGCTTGACCTTTCGGTTGTAGTATCGACGCAGGCTCTGCTAGTAGACGGTGGACCGACTGAGTACCAACAGCCGGCCCTCTTCCAGCAGATCGACGCCGTTTTCTCGTGCTTCTTTTGCCTCCTCTTCGGTGTATATGGTGACTCGAGGGGAGTCGAATTCTATGTCCGTCGGGAAGACGGCTTCGGCACCGTAGACGAGGAAGAAAGGCGTGAAGCCGGTTGACTTGTTTGGAGTTGTGCGCAGGCTCTAGAGGACGGCCGGCAACTCATCGAGCCAGCAGCCGGCCGAACGCTCCAGAGGCTCGACCAGTCGGGGCTTGATGCCGGACAAAATGAGGCCGTTTGCTCGCTCCACCTGGCTGTTTGACTGCGGATGGTCAACGGATGCTAGGTCCAGTCGGATGCCCTGCGTCGCGCAGAAACGGGCCAAGGCGCCCTTGGCAAAGTTTGTGCTTGACGGAGTAATTGACCACGGGTACCCCGAAGACGGCAAGACAACATTTCCAGACATCGGGGCTAGCAAAGCCCCTCAGTCCGACTGCCCGGCCGCTCCTGCCGGCTCCCCGTCCGACTGCTCCACCCGGCCGGCTGCCGGCTGCCGTCTGCGCCAACCAGCTGGCTACCCGAAGTCAACTGCTGCACCGACAAGACAACCGTACCGTGACATCATCTAAAGTGTATCTGTCCCTGGGCACTGTTTATAAAGTGCACCAGGGACAAGTAGGCATGCACATCACGTCCACACCATCATGGGCATGGTGCCCCCATGCCCACTTGTCCCATGCCACTACATAGCTTACATAGTAAGCTAGCCATGCCTATATAAGGCACACGTCCATCCATCCACTCCCATGGGCACACACATGCACTCACGCATGAACACCCACGGCCATAACCATTCGGCCACAAGAGCATGCATGGTCATCCGACCACCCGCATATACAAAGTCAGATGCCTATGGCACCGACCAATGATACAGCTCCAGGAGCACTTTGTACTGCCCGATGTACACCCCAGATATATATACTCAGACATGCAGGAGTAGGGGTATTATCTCTCCGGAGAGCCCCGAACCTGGGTAAACTAGTGCGTGCTACTCGCATACCCGCTCCTGGTCCTATCAGCAGCAGTCTTACCCTCACACTAAGCCCTTGTGGCATTTTTTTGAAAGTCGCAGCTCGAAGAACCGACTGTCCGACTAGCAAGAGCCAAGGCAGAAAGCATACCCACACGAAAATCGGCTAAGGACTAATGAACTTGTATAGCGAAAAGACGGCCTCCAACCACGCTTGCCGGCTGTCAGAACAGCCGGCTGGCAGGCCAGACAAACACTTCGCTATAATCCAACAAAGCTAGAGTACTTGTCCTCCCAATTGGCCAAGCACTTCTCCAGCCACAGATTGCAGAGCAACTGTCTGACTAGGGAGGCGGCAACCAAGGGAGGGCGGCAAAGGAAACAGCAGAAGGATGAAAAGCAAAGAACAAGGAAAAGCCAAACACATGCATAGTCATATCTACATATAAAGCCCCCAACAGGCCGGCAATCAACATAGTTCGAATACACCCCTAGTGGGTGGAATTGTGCAAACTTAACAAAATATTGTTCTAAAAGTGATAAGACAGGAAAATAAAGATAGTAGACTAGACTAAAGGCGCGGTGTGGGAGCCGGGTTGGTCGGTGGAGACGGCGTCACCAGCTGAAGGAGTGGCCGGCTGGCGGGTCTCGGCTTGATCATCGCCGGCGGCAGGCGATGCACCCGCGCGTGCCGTGTTGCTGGAGGCACGGTCAAGCTGAGGCTGGCCGGCCGCTCCACCATCCGGCCCGGCGTCTTCACCCTCCTCCTCCTCCTCTTCGCCCTCGTCGCTGGAGTCGATCTCCTCCGTCGAGTCTTCGCTGTCTGCCGGGTTCAGCCCGAACCATTCCTCCGGCTGGGCAACACCGTTGTCGTCCACCTCAGGGGAGAAGGCGCTGGTGTCGGTGTAGTCAGCGATCGCTGAAGCCCGCCGGATGATAGCCGGCCGCACCGGCTCCAGCTCCATGTTGGCCTGCTGCCGCCAGGTGGCCAGCTGGTCCAGACTCAGCCCGGGATACCAGGCCTTGACGTACTCCAGCGCCCGCCTGGCGCCGGACCGAGCCGCCGAAGCCTTTCAGGCTTCGAAGCGGCCGACCGCCACCTCTAGCCAGTCGGCAGTACGACTGGGGGTGCGGGGAACCACTTCGCCAGGCCAGAGGGCGGCCAACATCTGCGCCCGACACGTTGAAGCCGGTGGAGCAGGCGATGAGCCGGCTGGAGGCGGGCCTAGATCGCCAAGAGCTGCTCCTCCAGCGACCGGCGAGCGTTTGGTGCAATCTCGGCGCCAGCCTGCCTCTGTGTCTCGCGGCGGGCCTCGATGATCTAGTTGGCGGCGGTAGAGTATCCAGGGAAGTACTCTGCGCAAGAAAGAAAGAGAAAGAACGAGAAAACACCAAGTCAGAAAACGAGCCAAAAACGGCAAGCGGGAAGAAAGGACGAAGAAGAAGGCGGCTTACCATCAACCAAATCTTCGATCTGGCCATAGCCATTGATCAGCGTCTGCTTCGCTTCGGCCCAGCTAGCCGCCTCTATCTCGTACTCGGCCTGGAAGGCGGCCTCGCTGTCCTGCACAGCCTTCAGGGCCGCCTTGTGGCTCTCCTCCTGGTCGGCCAACCTCTTGGCCAAGCGGTCATGCTCCTGCGCCAAGGCGGCAAACTCGGCCTCCTTAGCACGAATGGCGGCATGAGACCCTCCCAGCTGCTCCCTTAGACTGGCGTTGGCCGCTGCAGGGATGGCAGAGAAAGAAGAAGCAATAAGAAGAAGTGGTCAAGGAAGATCCGACCCGACTGCCCAGCTGTCGGCCCGAATCTCGGGGACTATACCCAGTGGGTGCGCTGACGCGCCCCCACATGAGATAAAGGACGAAGCACTTACCCCGGCTCTCAGATAGGTCCGCAGTCTTCTGGGTCAGTTCCCGAGCCTGGGAGTTGAAGGCAGCCGCGGGGAGGTTGTGGTAGTCCTGCAAGTCAGGCAGGAGAGCGAATGAGAACAAGAATAGCAACACAAGGTCTGCTAGGAAGTTCCAAGCCGCCTGCTCAGCAGCCGACTCGTAACTCAGGGACTACACCCAGTGTGTGCGCTGACGCACCCCCACGGAAGAAATCAAGACCAAAAAAGCAAAGACAAGAAGACTAACCCAGATGGCCGCCCGCGTCGCAAGGAACTCGTCGTTGTACTTCCTCAGCGCCGTAGCCTGGGCTTGAAGCCGGGTCCGGACGTCCTGCGCGGCCACATTCATCACGGCCGTCCCTCTGCCCGGCGTCCACCCCGAGCTGGCGCTGGCCGCCTCCATATACTGGGCCGACGAGCTGGAGCCCGCGGCCGGCTGCGGCTCTGATGCAGCCTTCTGCGGGTCTGACGCGGCCTTCCCCGTGCGCTGGCACGACGGCGTCCGGACCACCAGAACAGCCCTCGTGGCCGGCTCGCCCCCGGCCGATTGCACAGGCGGCAGGTCAGGCCGGCCGCCTTGAGTCGCCCCAGTCGGAGGGGCCGGTGCCGCCACCCTCTCCAGGATGACGACGTCGTCCTCCCTCTCTAGCCCTGGCCGGTCACCGCCGGCTTCTTCTGGCGGGGGCTCTGGGGCCCCAGGCGCCGCGACGCGCAGTGGGGTGACCAGCAAGGCCCCCTCCGCCATCGCCGCAGCCGCAGCCTCCGCTTGGGCCTTGGCCGCGGCGTCAGCGCGTGCCTTCGCCGCCTCCTCCTCCTGCGCCGCCTTGGCGGCGACCGCCCTCAATGCCTCCGCCTCCCGTGCCTCCCGCTCCTCTCGCGCTTCCCGCGCGTTCCGCTCCGTCGCCGCCTAATGATCGGCACGGGGGTCCACGCGGCGAGTAGTGCTCCCAGATCCTCCCGGCGACCCAACGACGGAGGCGACAGCAGCCCGCTCGAGCGACAATGGAGCTCTGGTTTTTTGGAGAAAGGACGAGGATTCAGGAACTACCAGAGAAAAGAAAAAAGAATACAGGAAGGAGTATATACTTACGCCGACACCGTCTGCGGCTGCCTCACCGCCTTGCGGAAGCGGGCCGCCTTCGCGGCCGCCTCCTCCCTCCTGGTCGCCGCTGCCCCGCCTCTGGGCTTCTTCGGCCGACTGCCGAACAAGCCCGGCGCGGCACGACGCTTTTGCCGGCCGCCCCGAGCAGGCGGCGCGGCGGATGAACCCACGTCGTGGCCAGGCGCCGGCTGGCGGCGTGGGATGACTTCCGCCTCGTCATCGTCTGGCCAGTTGTCAAAGCTGACTCCAAGCCCGGAGCCGCCTGCCTCGCCGCCGGCTTGGCCACCGCCTACCTCAGTGTTGTCGTCCATAGCGGCCGCCCCCAAGTCGAGGTCCTCCAGATCGGGCTCCGCCCGGTCGGGGACGAATCGGCGCTCCGCGTCCGACCCGCCTGCAGGCCGAAGAAGAGGGCTCTGTCGAGACAAGCCGACTAGTCAGAGTCGGCCAAAAGGAACTCGGCGACAAAACTGAGAGAGGAGAAAGAGAAAAAGAGAACATACCGTGGGAGGCGGGTGAGCTCGGCAATACGGCTCCTTGCCAAACTGCCACTCTGCGGAGAGCTTGCAGTTTGCAATGTAGTTCACCATATGGGCCACTTCGTCGTGCGGCATGTCCTTGGTGCACATCCGACTCGGATCGAGCTGGCCGCTCATCTAACAGATCAGATGAGGGCGGCTCTGGAGTGGGAGCACCCGGCGCGTGACGAAGGCGGCCAGCAGGTCGGGCCCCGATAAGCCCTCCGAATGGATCATCACCCGCAGTCGGGCGACAGCTGCGGCTCCAGCCGGCGTCAGCGTCATGGCCCGATAGGACCACTGGGGCCGCCTGCCCGCCGGTGGGCCGGCTTTGTAAGCCGGCAAATTGACGTAGTCGCCCTGTGGTGCGACGTTCTTCACATAGAAGTATGACTTCTGCCATAGCTTCACCGACTGGATCAGCGTGATGACGGGGAAGGGGTTGTCGGCAGTCACCCTCCGCATCGCGATGAAGGCGCCACTCTGAGCCGGCACGCCCTGCATGCGCATGCCCAGCTTGGATTGGAAGAACTCCCCCCAGAGCTCGAGGGTGGGGAGGACGCCGAGGTAGCCTTCGCACAAGGTGATGAAGGCGGACAGCAGCACCACTGTGTTCGGGGTGAGGTGGTGCGGCTGGAGTTGGTAGAACTCGAGAAAGGAGCGGAAGAAGGCGCTCGCGGGCAAGCCGATGCCGCGCAAGAAATGCGAGCGGAAGATTACCCGCTCGCCTTCCTCCGGCTCCGGCGTGATCTCCTTCTCCGGCGCGAGACGGACCCGCACCTTGTCCGCGCTGGGCAGCCGCCGCGTCTTGCGGAGGAACTCGACGTGATCCTCGTGGACGTTGGAGCCGTCCCAATCCCCGCCGTACTGCATCGCGGCGTAGGGCTGGCGAGAATGAGCGCGACGGCGGAGAATTGAGTGGTAGAACGGTGCGGCGGCGAGGTGCTGTTGCAAGAAAGAGCAGAAGGAAGAAGATGGCGGAGAGGAGAGGGGCGTGCGAGTGCCTGCCGCTTCCCCCCTCCCCCTACTTATAGCTTCGCACGGTGAAGCCGAGGAGGCGAGGCGTGGGGTGAGACGTGGGATTAACTACACCCACTCCCCCCACGCCCCGTGATTATTACGCCCTAAAGGCGTGCCGAAACCGCCACAGGAAGATGTGCGGGCGGCTTTGGGCCGCAGAGAATCCGCGGCTGGGCCCGGGCGTAGGAGTGGTGGGCCCCCGACCTGCGGCGACGTCTCGTCGCGCGCGTGGGCGGGTAGGCTTTTTAGCCAAGGGATGCCACGTGGTTCGCAGCCGGCAAGTGGCCGGCCCGCGGCCCGGTGCGCGCGCTGGCAGACTCCCGCCTTCCGACTTCAAAAAATTTCGCCAAGACGGCGCGCCCAATTGAAGCCGGCTCCCGGCTGCCAACTTGTCAAGATAGGAAGCTGACTGAGTTTCTCGACTTCCCCCAACCTCGAAGCTCAGTCAGCTTCGGGGACTACTTGTCACATCCTAGCTAGTTCATGCATTAGAGTGTTGCATCATGTCTACTTTTCACAGAAACCTGAAATGGGGATGCCAGAAACCCTCAGCACCCCCCTGAAACAACTAGGGTTTACTAAAATCCTTTTCAATGAACCTGAAATGCCCTCCATAAATGCTCGCCATCTTTGGTCCTGGCTAAAACCTCTGACAAGAATGGTTTCATATTTTTGGAGGCTATTCTGGATTTTTCACCAAGCCATAAGTATTTGCATTTGGGCAATTTAAATCCTATAAATATTTTTAAATGCCCAAATAATCTTGAAGTATTTTTAGGCTGTTGAGAATAATTTCAAAGGTGCCTCTGAATATTTCCAGGATTTTCCTAAATGAAATAGCATTTCTACTATTTCAAAACACAGAACAGAAATAAATAAAAAGAGAAAAACAGAAAGCAGAGAAGGACTTACCTGGCAGCCCACCTGGCGGCCTAGCACTGTGCTGGCCCATAGCCAGTCAGCTGCCTGCTCTCGCCAGAGCAGGCAGAGAGGTGACGCCGGCGAGCGCGAGCTCGCCACGGCGCCACCCGCTTGCCGCCTCGCCCGTGGACGCGCTGGACGACCTCCATGACGCGCCCCCGAGCCCCTGGACACCCCCTTTCTCCCCCATCGCCTCTCCCTCGCCTTCCTCCACCATGGCCGACGCAGCCGTTGCCACCTCGCCGGAGTAGCCGTAGCCACCGTCGTCCTCGCGCCGTCCCACCGTGTCCAACAGCTCCGCCGTCGCCTTCTCCTTCGAGCAGGTCGAGCCCCGAGCGCTCGCTTGCCCCGAAGCCTCTGCTCCGACCTCGCCTTCGCCGCTCACCGTCGGAGATCCCCTCCGCCGTCACCACCGCAGCAGTTCGCCCCCGACCTCGCCGTCCGCTCCGTCGCAACCACCGTGAGCCTGGCCACCTTCCCATCCTCTCCTTTCTCCCTCTCGAGCTCTGCAGCCACTGTACGTAGCTCACCCGTACGCGCCGCCACACGAGCTCGTCGCCGACGAGGCTCCGGCCATCCAACGGTCGCACCACCGTGGCCGTTAGCTCCACTGCATCGCCAGGAGCCCGTAGCACCATCGCACGCCCCTCGCCATGCTCTCTAGCAACGGGTTCGGCTACACCCGTACCCCGGCAGCCGCACGGCTCGTCGCCGGCATCGATTCCGGCGACCCCGAGCTCCACCACCACCACCAGTCGATGCGGTTTTGCTCCCTGCTACACGTAGGTGCTCTCCGCCGTCCATTTGGTCGCCGGAGGAGGAATCCCGCACTCCACCGCCGCGTCTGGACGTCGCCGGCGGCTAAACGCCTGCGAGTCAGCGTGGTTTGACCACGGGTTGACTCCCCAGAGTCACTGACAAGTGGGGCCCGCCTGCTAATTAATCTGAGTTAGAGTTTAAAATTAATCCTAATTAGTTAATTACCTAACAGTGACACTGACACAGGGGACCCACACGTCAGGTTTGACCTAGACGACCCCGTTGACCGCTGACGTCATCATGACACACTGCTGACGCAATAAGCAATTTAATTACTGGAATTATTCTTATATTGGAAATTCCAGAAATTATCACAAACTTCAAAAAATCATAGAAAATAATCTATAGCTCAGAATGAAAAGATTTATATATGAAAAATGATCAGAAAAATCCATTCTATCCATCTTACTGGTTTCATGCATGTTTAAGCAAGTTAACCTACTGTTTAATGTAGAACAAGATAAAGCACTGAAAGAGGCCACATATGAACTTGGAATTTGAATCTTTGATTCAAAATAGTCCAAACCCATCTGGTCTTAGTTGCATTAGCTCAATACATCCATTTTGCCATGTCTCATGCATGCATCATATTGTTGCACTTGCTTGGTGTTGATTGTGCTTCGGTATGTTCATCGTGGTAGGTCCTGCCTCCGAGGATATTCACGAGTATCCAACTGAAGGGCAGTATCCCACCACCACTCCGTCAGGCAAGCAACCCATTGATCATTTCGATACAAACCCATCTTCTCGCTTCTGCTCTCATTTACTGCATTAAGACAACGCGATTCAAATTGCTGTGTGTTGCGGTAGTTGAACCCACTTTCCTTTGCATGACCTGTCATTGCCACAGTAACTAGATGAAACCCACTAGCATGTGTAGGAGTTGGTTGAGCCATGTTGTGTTCCTACAATGCTATGCTTGCTACGCCTAGAGTCGTGTCAGGTCTGGCTCATCAGGGTGATGAACTAGAGTGAAAGTGTGTGTCGGTAATGAGAGTGAGGTGTTGAATACGATTTGGTAAAGGTATCGATGGGAGGCCATGTAGGAGTACATGGTGGGTTGTTTCATTGAGACCGTCCCTAAGAACTTAGATCTGTATGCGTGATTTAAGATTCAGCTACTACCACGCATTGGGCCCGAAACCAATGGACCCCCTCGGCTTCTTAATCACCCTTGTCCTCTGTCCAGGAGTTGCACGTAGTTTCTGGTGTTTGTAGTAAGCTGGAGGCCGTGAACAGCGCTGACCAAGGGGTGGGTTGTGATGCGGTAGGCTCGTGGCCCGGTGTACCGAGTCGCCCGTTTGGTGTCTCGGGAACCCTGCACACATCGTTCGGGGCCGTATGTGGAAACCTCGGCCGGACTCCCTGCGGATGGAACCTGAATAGGCGATAAACCTGGACTAGAGACTCGAGTGTTTAGGTAGGCTGTGGCCGACACCCACGTTGGGCTTCCGCTTGAAGGTTGCCAAGTACACGTCGTGTAGCGACGATAAGTGGTGAGAGCGTGTGTGACGAAGTACACCCCTGCAGGGTATGAAACTATTCGAATAGCCGCCTCCGCGGTAAAGGACTACTTGGGCGCTTATGCAGTTCATAGACAAGTAAATGGATACTATTAAAAGCCTCAAGATAAGTGTGAGTACCGTGGATGGCTCTCTCGTGGGATGACGAGGGAGGATCCACGGTGGAGTATTGAGATGGTGATTAGTGGACTCGTGTGCGAAAACTATTTCACAAGTGGTGTCTCGTAGGATAGCTTAGCCAAGAGTCAAAGCTGGCTTGCTGCAATAACCCCACTACCTTCTTGAGAATGAACATGTATAGTAGGATCTGTTGTAAGACTTGCTGAGTACCTTTGTACTCATGTTGCTTCAATTACTGTTTTCAGACGACAACACCGCCCCTTCCGATGGGTTCTACGTAGAACTCGACGACGACGAGTGACTTGCCACCCAGGTGGTGATCTAGGCTTGTGAAGGGCCTACGTAGATAGACAGGCTTCATCAAGCCTTCTTTCTTTCTAGCGTCTGTACCCAGACAGGTTGCTTCCGCATGTGCTTGTATGATTGTATGACTTGAGTGTCGGGTCATGTGACCCCTATCTGTATGAACAAGTTATGTAAGGCTCTCCGGAGCCCTTTAAATAAAGTACTTTGAGTTGTAGAGTTTTGTTGTGATGCCATGTTGTATTTGCACATATCGAGCATATTGTGTGTATGATTGAAATGCTTGGTATGTGTGGGATCCGACAATCTAGTTGTTTATCCTTGGCAGCCTCTCTTATGGGGAAATGTAGTCTAGTGCCTCCTTGAGCCATAGTAGTCCGCTACAGCCCAATTCACCGGAGTCCTGCTAGCCCAGCACTACTGCTCTGGACACTTGACTGGCCGGCATGTGATTCATATCGTTCCTGTGTCTGTCCCCTCGGGGAAATGTCACGCGGTGACATCCGGACTCCTGCCTAGCCTGCTACAGCCCGGGTTCCCGGAGTCCTGTTAGCCCAGTGCTACAGCCCGGATTCACACGCTGCTGACCGACACGTTCGATGTTGATTCATGTATGCCTGTCCCCATATGTTAGTGCCGCTTTGGGTTCACGACTAGCCATGTCGGCCCGGGTTCTCTGTCATATGGATGCTAGCGACATTGTCATATACGTGAGCCAAAAGGCGCAAACGGTCCCGGGCCATGGTAAGGCGACACCCGTGGGAGTACCGTGCGTGGGGCCGCAATGTGATATGAGGTGTTACAGGCTAGATCGGTGTGACTTAGAATCGGGGTCCTGACAGCGTTGGTATCAGAGCCGGACTGCATGTAGGTGCGTTAAGCCAAACTGGTCGATGTCGAGTCTAGAAATGCTTTAGTTATATGTAGCGGAATTGATTGTGGGAGGGAACATAAGGTGCTTTTACTCCTTTACCTTATGCCCTCTGATCTGAGTCATTCTCTTCTCATTCTACGTGGGTTAAGGACTAGGCTCTCTCCTCTCTATCAGGTTCACGTGTTACTAATCCGTAGTAACTTATAGGATTGTTGGTTCCATGCTTCGGTTCAGTTTCTACTACCTTAGTATGTTGTCGGTTGAACCAGAACCTTGACATGATGTTGTTGAGTGGTATTGCAAACTATTGCGAATGTCTCAAATCCTTTTCCGAGCATTTACAGCCGTTATGCTATCCGAATTCTCCTAGAAATACTAATGCCTTGCATTATTTCATGCTTTCAGATGGCCACCCGTTCCCAGAATCAAGTGGTTCGTCTGACCCGGTGCCTCGGCGTACCTGGTCACACGGCCATGCTGGTCCGAGTGATGGTTGAGACAGGCTATCGTTGGTATCCCGAGTATACCGTCGAGGAGCAGTTCCGAGACTTCAATCAAAGCCAATATTTTTGCACAGTCAGGATTTACCCATCCTATCCTGGAGCCACTGAACCCCTCCATTGCTCTTATGGACTTGGGGTTACCATCGAGATGTCCGTGCAGGACGCAGCTTACTCGATGATGACTATCATGCGAGCCAGAACTGCCTTGCTTCAGAACACTGACTTCCGCTATATGCCGGCATCACTCCCTGGGGCACAGGGGTATTATTAGGCTACCTACTGTGATCCTACCCATGAGGATTCACTACTCCGCACCACCACCGAGATGCTTGAGGACAAGGACCGTGAGAATCGTGCCTTGCGAATGGAGCTCTTTAATGCTCGTGCTGATCACTGGGCCACTCTGACACGGTTTGCACCTGCCGTGCAGGCTGGGTATGTGGACATGAGGGACTTGTACCCCGTGCGATCTGGTCTGCCAGAATGTATGGAATGGCGTGATGTAGGAGGCATCACCCCTCCTCGTGGACCCCGTCTGCCACCGTTTGTTGGACCAAGGCCACACCCGAGTCCTTATGGACCGCAAGCTCCACAGGACCGACTGTTTCCAGATGATCATGTTCAGCTCCCAGGACATGGTGGTGACTTCTATGAAGATTACTACGGAGACGTCTGAGTTGGTAGTAGTTCCACTAGTATTGTAACAGTTGTATTCTCCACAGTCCTGCGTGTCTTGTGGGATACGACTTGGTGTGTATCACGTTCCGGAGGTGTAGAAAAATAATGTATAGGAGCTTGGAATGCCTCTGATGAGTTGTATCGTCTTTCATCGTAGTTGTACCCTAGCCTGGGCTTGTACTAAACTATGTATGGTGTGTATGACCGTTGGTATATGTATGTCAGTTGCTATCCTACCATGTCATACTGATGATCATCTCTGCATTCCGTGTTATCCATTACATTCCGCATTTCCCTGCCAAGATTTAGCCATCCTTGTCTAAACCGTTGTTTTGTTTCTCCTAGGATGGTCAACACCCGCAACAACCCTGCTGTCCAGGCGCAGGGTGAAGCCAATGCAGCTAGGGGGGAGAATCTGCCCCAACCGCCTTCACTGGCTGAAGTTATGCTGGAGGCAGAAATAAACAAGCGTGAGACTAACCGCTTGCTAGAGCTAATTGAGCAGAATACTGCACGTCACCAGAGGAACGACCTGGTGTCCATCAATGACTTTATCAAGTTGTACCCACCGAAGTTTAACCTTTCCGTCGAGCCCCTTGATGCGGATGATTGGCTTCGCAGCATCACCCATAAGCTACGTTCTGCCAACGTAGCCGCAGCTGATAAGGTTACCTACGCTGCCTATCACCTCGAAGGCCCTGCTAGCCTTTGGTGGGAAAACTTTGAGGCTATGCGCCCAGCCGGCCAAGTCACTACTTGGGCCGAGTTCAGTGAGGCTTTCCGTGAGCATCATATTCCGGAGGGTCTCATAGATCGTAAGCGGGAAGAATTCCTCAACTTCACCCAAGGCAGACTGACCGTGGATGCATACAGCTGTGAGTTTGGAAATCTAGCACGCTATGCTCCTGAAGAGGTATCCACCGACGCCAAGAAGCAGGCTAGGTTCCGCAAGGGACTTAGCCCCGAGCTTCGCCGTGATCTTCGTCTGCACGAGTGCACCTCTTTCCAGAAATTGGTCAACAAGGCCATCAGTGCTGAGACAGGACAGACTGACTATGACGCTACACGCAAGCACTCTCGCGATTTTGGTTCCTCATCCGGCTCCGGATCCCAGAAGCGCCGGGTCTGGATTCCAAACACTGCTCTGCCACCTAGGTTCACTCCGAGGCCATCCTTCGAGACGCCTCGCCCCAACCAGCAGTATGCACCGCCCAAGGTCTATGGTGGCCCCGCTGCTAATGCTGCTCCACGCCCCAATATTGTGACATGCTTCAAGTGTGGAGAAACGGGTCACTATTTGCGCGAGTGCCCCCGAAACAACCTCAATCAGCCTGGACAGTCCGTTGGCCGTGGTAAGCCAGCAGGAAAGACTTACTACGCCAAGCCAGCCACCACTGCACGTGGCCATGTCAACTATGTTTCAGCTGAAGAAACTCATGAGGATCCCAACGTCGTCCTTGGTACGCTCCTTGTTAATTGCCATCCGGCAACTGTTCTTTTCGATACTGGAGCATCTCATTCATTTATCTCTGAGAGCTATGCTCGATTGCACAACACCACATTTAGTGACATGCCTACCTCCATGGACATTCAAACTCCTGGTTCTAGATGGCAAACCTCTAGGATAAGCCATGGAAATGAAATTCTTGTCGACAGATTGGTCTTCCTTGCATCACTAATAGCTCTCAAGTCCTCGGACATAAACATCATCTTGGGTATGGACTGGATGTCAGCTCATTATGCTAAGATTGATTGCTCTACTAGAACTGTTCAACTCACCCATCCGTCGGGCAAGACAGTCAATGTTTTGACCCGAGTGTCTAAGCGTCAGCTTTACTCATTAAATGCCAACCCTCTTCCAGACCTCGAAGATGTGCCGGTAGTCCGTGACTTCCCGGATGTCTTCCCTGAAGAACTGCCAGGTATTCCACCTGACAGGGATGTTGAGTTCGTGATAGACCTTGTTCCAGGAACCGTCCCAATCTCTAGAAGACCCTATAAGATGGCACCCCTAGAACTAGCTGAGCTTAAGAAACAACTCGATGAGTCCTTGAAAAAGGGTTTCATCCGTCCTAGTTCTTCTCCGTGGGCTTGCCCCGTCCTCTTCGTCAAGAAGAAGGATGGTACGGATCGGATGGTTGTAGATTACCGACCTGTCAACCTAGTCACTATCAAGAACAAGTATCCGCTTCCCAGGATCAACGACCTGTATGATCAGCTCGCTGGATCCTCAGTCTTCTCTAAAATGGATTTGAGGTTGGGCTACCATCAAATCAAAATCAAGAACGGGGACATTCCTAAAACGGCCTTTGTTACCCGTTATGGCCAATACGAGTATACCGTCATGTCTTTCGGTTTAACCAATGCTCCAGCCACCTTCTCTCGGTTAATGAACTCAATCTTCATGGAGTATTTGGATAAATTCGTCGTAGTATGCCTCGATGATATACTCATCTACTCCAAGAATGAGGAAGAACATGCCGAGCATCTAAGGCTAGTATTGACGAAACTTCGAGAGCATCGCCTTTATGCTAAATTCTCCATGTGTGAATTCTGGTTGCCAGAAGTGACCTATCTAGGCCATGTAATCTCTGGTAAGGGTATTGCTGTCAACCCCGAGCGAGTTCAAGCCATCCTTGACTGGACTCCACCTGAATCGGTCAAGCAAGTTCGGAGTTTCCTTGGCTTAGCGAGCTACTGTCGCCGCTTCGTCGAGAATTTCTCCAAGGTTGCTAAACCTCTAACTGAACTCCTCAAGAAAGATAAAAAGTTCGAGTGGACCCCACAGTGCGAGTTCAGCTTTCAGGAACTGAAAAGACGCCTGACATCTGCCCCCGTACTCATACCACCAGATTTCTCTAAGGACTTTGTTATCTATTGCGACGCCTCGCGACAAGGACTAGGTTGCATACTCATGCAAGATCGTCATGTGATTGCCTACGCTTCCCGACAGTTGCGTCCACATGAGGATAATTATCCCACACATGATCTAGAGCTTGCAGCCGTAGTCCATGCACTCAAAACATGGCGACATTACCTTCTCGGTAACCGTTGCGAAATTTTCACTGATCACCAAAGTTTGAAATACATCTTCACCCAACCGGATTTGAATCTCAGGCAAAGACGTTGGGTCGAGTTGATCACAGATTACGACTTAGGAATAACTTACACCCCGGGCAAAGCCAACGTCATGGCTGATGCGCTAAGCCGTAAATCTTACTGTAACAACTTGATGTTACAACAAAGTCAACCACTTCTCCACGAGGAATTCTGTAAGCTTAACCTTCACATTGTTCCTCGAGGGTCTCTATCCACCCTGGTGGCGAAACCTACCCTTACGGATCAGATCATCAAAGCTCAGAAGGTAGATCCGGGAATCTCCCGTATTAAGAGAAACATCAAGAAAGGAGTTGCGGATTGCTTCTCCGTTGATGACCAAGGTGTTGTGTTCTTTGGAGACCGCCTAGTGGTTCCCAAGGTACGCAACCTGAGGCGATTGATCCTTAAGGAAGCTCATGAATCTCCTCTCACCATTCATCCCGGTAGTACTAAAATGTATCAAGACCTACGCCAGAGGTTTTTGTGGACTAGGATGAAGAGAGAAATTGCTCAATACATTGCTAATTGCGACGTCTGCCGTCGTGTTAAAGCAGAGCATCAACGGCCTGCTGGCACCCTTCAGCCTCTGGCTATTCCTGAATAGAAATGGGATAAAATCGGTATGGATTTCATTACCGGGTTTCCCAGGACCAAGAGAGGGAATAATGCTATCTTTGTTGTTGTCGATCGTCTTTCCAAAGTAGCCCACTTCCTACCTGTTCGTGAGAGTATAACCGCTAGCCAGCTAGCAGACTTGTACATCTCCCGAATAGTGTCCCTTGATGGTGTTCCATTGGAAATTAACTCAGACCGTGGAAGTCTCTTCACCTCTCGATTTTGGGAAAGTTTTCAAAATGCTATGGGAACTCGTCTCTCTTTTAGCACCGCCTTTCACCCTCAATCAAGTGGTCAGGTAGAACGAGTTAATCAAATTCTGGAGGATATGCTCCGAACTTCTGTCATCTCGTTCGGCATGGATTGGGAGAAATGCCTTCGATTCGCCGAGTTCGCTTATAACAATAGTTATCAAGCTAGCTTGGGCAAAGCTCCTTTCGAGGTTCTCTATGGACGAAAATGTCGAACGCCTCTTAACTGGTCAGAAACCGGGGAAAGACAACTCTTTGGCCCGGATATGATTCAGGAAGCAGAAGAGCAGGTTCGCATTATTCGTGAGAAATTGAAAACAGCCCAATCTCGCCAAAAGAGCCATTATGATCGCAAACATAAGGCTATGACTTTTGAGGTTGACGAGAAGGCTTACCTTCGGGTGACTCCTTTAAAGGGAACCCATCGATTCGGTATCAAAGGCAAATTGGCTCCTTGTTACATTGGACCCTTTCGCATTCTTGCCAAGCAAGGAGAAGTTGCCTACCAATTGGAACTACCTCCGCATCTTTCCAAGGTTCATGACGTCTTCCACGTTTCTCAACTCAGGCGTTGCTTCTCGGATCCTATCCGTGGAGTGGACCACGAAACGCTTGATCTCCAAGGTAATCTCACCTATCGGGAATATCCCGTCCGAATCCTTGATCAAGCCGAGCGTACCACTCGACGCCAAAACATCAAGTTTCTCAAGGTTCAATGGTCACACCATTCCGAGAAACAAGCTACTTGTGAAAGGGAGGATCGTCTTCGACTTGAGTACCCCACCTTCCTCCCAACGGATCCTAAATCTCGGGACGAGATTCTTTTGAGTGGGGGTGAGTTGTCACATCCTAGCTAGTTCATGCATTAGAGTGTTGCATCATGTCTACTTTTCACAGAAACCTGAAATGGGGATGCCAGAAACCCTCAGCACCCCCCTGAAACAACTAGGGTTTACTAAAATCCTTTTCAATGAACCTGAAATGCCCTCCATAAATGCTCACCATCTTTGGTCCTGGCTAAAACCTCTGCCAAAAATGGTTTCATATTTTTGGAGGCCATTCTGGATTTTTCACCAGGCCGTAAGTATTTGCATTTGGGCAATTTAAATCCTATAAATATTTTTAAATGCCCAAATAATCTTGAAGGTATTTTTAGGCTGTTGAGAATAATTTCAAAGGTGCCTCTGAATATTTCCAGGATTTTCCTAAATGAAATAGCATTTCTACTATTTCAAAACACAGAACAGAAATAAATAAAAAGAGAAAAACAGAAAGCAGAGAAGGACTTACCTGGCAGCCCACCTGGCGGCCCAGCACTGTGCTGGCCCATAGCCAGTCAGCTGCCTGCTCTCGCCAGAGCAGGCAGAGAGGTGACGCCGGCGAGCGTGAGCTCGCCACGGCGCCACCTGCTTGCCGCCTCGCCCGTGGACGCGCTGGACGACCTCCACGACGCGCCCCCGAGCGCCTGGACACCCCCTTTCTCCCCCATCGCCTCTCCCTCACCTTCCTCCACCATGGCCGACGCAGCCGCTGCCACCTCGCCGGAGTAGCCGTAGCCACCGTCGTCCTCGCGCCGTCCCACCGTGTCCAACAGCTCCGCCGTCGCCTTCTCCTTCGAGCAGGTCGAGCCCCGAGCGCTCGCTTGCCCCGAAGCCTCTGCTCCGACCTCGCCTTCGCCGCTCACCGTCGGAGATCCCCTCCGCCGTCACCACCGCAGCAGTTCGCCCCCAACCTCGCCGTCCGCTCCGTCGCAACCACCGTGAGCCTGGCCACCTTCCCATCCTCTCCTTTCTCCCTCTCGAGCTCCGCAGCCACTGCACGTAGCTCACCCGTACGCGCCGCCGCACGAGCTCGTCGCCGACGAGGCTCCGGCCATCCAACGGTCGCACCACCGTGGCCGTTAGCTCCACTGCATCGCCAGGAGCCCGTAGCACCATCGCACGCCCCTCGCCGTGCTCTCTAACAACGGGTTCGGCTACACCCGTACCCCGGCAGCCGCACGGCTCATCGCCGGCGTCGATTCCGGCGACCCCGAGCTCCACCACCACCACCAGTCGATGCGGTTTGCTCCCAGCTACACGTAGGTGCTCTCCGCCGTCCATTTGGTCGCCGGAGGAGGAATCCCGCACTCCACCGCCGCGTCTGGACGTCGCCGGCGGCTAAACGCCTGCGAGTCAGCGTGGTTTGACCACGGGTTGACTCCCCAGAGTCACTAACAAGTGGGGCCCGCCTGCTAATTAATCTGAGTTAGAGTTTAAAATTAATCCTAATTAGTTAATTACCTAACAGTGACACTGACACAGGGGACCCACACGTCAGGTTTGACCTGGACGACCCCGTTGACCGCTGACGTCATCATGACACACTGCTGACGCAATAAGCAATTTAATTACTGGAATTATTCTTATATTGGAAATTCCAGAAATTATCACAAACTTCAAAAAATCATAGAAAATAATCTATAGCTCAGAATGAAAAGATTTATATATGAAAAATGATCAAAAAAATCCATTCTATCCATCTGTACTAGTTTCATGCATGTTTAAGCAAGTTAACCTACTGTTTAATGTAGAACAAGATAAAGCACTAAAAGAGGCCACATATGAACTTGGAATTTGAATCTTTGATTCAAAATAGTCCAAACCCATCTGGTCTTAGTTGCATTAGCTCAATACATCCATTTTGCCATGTCTCATGCATGCATCATATTGTTGCACTTGCTTGGTGTTGATTGTGCTTCGGTATGTTCATCGTGGTAGGTCCTGCCTCCGAGGATATTCACGAGTATCCAACTGAAGGGCAGTATCCCACCACCACTCCGTCAGGCAAGCAACCCATTGATCATTTCGATACAAACCCATCTTCTCGCTTCTGCTCTCATTTACTGCATTAAGACAACGCGATTCAAACTGCTGTGTGTTGCGGTAGTTGAACCCACTTTCCTTTGCATGACCTGTCATTGCCACAGTAACTAGATGAAACCCACTAGCATGTGTAGGAGTTGGTTGAGCCATGTTGTGTTCCTACAATGCTATGCTTGCTACGCCTAGAGTCGTGTCAGGTCTGGCTCATCAGGGTGATGAACTAGAGTGAAAGTGTGTGTCGGTAATGAGAGTGAGGTGTTGAATACGATTTGGTAAAGGTATCGATGGGAGGCCATGTAGGAGTACATGGTGGGTTGTTTCATTGAGACCGTCCCTAAGAACTTAGATCTGTATGCGTGATTTAAGATTCAGCTACTACCACGCATTGGGCCCGAAACCAATGGACCCCCTCGGCTTCTTAATCACCCTTGTCCTCTGTCCAGGAGTTGCACGTAGTTTCTGGTGTTTGTAGTAAGCTGGAGGCCGTGGACAGCGCTGACCAAGGGGTGGGCTGTGATGCGGTAGGCTCGTGGCCCGGTGTACCGAGTCGCCCGTTTGGTGTCTCGGGAACCCTGCACACATCGTTCGGGGCCGTATGTGGAAACCTCGGCCGGACTCCCTGCGGATGGAACCTGAATAGGCGATAAACCTGGACTAGAGACTCGAGTGTTTAGGTAGGCTGTGGCCGACACCCACGTTGGGCTTCCGCTTGAAGGTTGCCAAGTACACGTCGTGTAGCGACGATAAGTGGTGAGAGCGTGTGTGACGAAGTACACCCCTGCAGGGTATGAAACTATTCGAATAGGCGCGTCCGCGGTAAAGGACTACTTGGTCGCTTATGCAGTTCATAGACAAGTAAATGGATACTATTAAAAGCCTCAAGATAAGTGTGAGTACCGCGGATGGCTCTCTCATGGGATGACGAGGGAGGATCCACGGTGGAGTATTGAGATGGTGATTAGTGGACTCGTGTGCGAAAACTATTTCACAAGTGGTGTCTCGTAGGATAGCTTAGCCAAGAGTCAAAGCTGGCTTGCTGCAATAACCCCACTACCTTCTTGAGAATGAACATGTATAGTAGGATCTGTTGTAAGACTTGCTGAGTACCTTTGTACTCATGTTGCTTCAATTACTGTTTTCAGACGACAACACCGCCCCTTCCGATGGGTTCTACGTAGAACTCGACGACGACGAGTGACTTGCCACCCAGGTGGTGATCTAGGCTTGTGAAGGGCCTACGTAGATAGACAGGCTTCGTCAAGCCTTCTTTCTTTCTAGCGTCTATACCCAGACAGTTTGCTTCCGCATGTGCTTGTATGATTGTATGACTTGAGTGTCGGGTCATGTGACCCCTATCTGTATGAACAAGTTATGTAAGGCTCTCCGGAGCCCTTTAAATAAAGTACTTTGAGTTGTAGAGTTTTGTTGTGATGCCATGTTGTATTTGCACATATCGAGCATATTGTGTGTATGATTTAAATGCTTGGTATGTGTGGGATCCGACAATCTAGTTGTTTATCCTTGGCAGCCTCTCTTATGGGGAAATGTAGTCTAGTGCCTCCTTGAGCCATAGTAGTCCGCTACAGCCCGGTTCACCGGAGTCCTGCTAGCCCAGCACTACTGCTCTGGACACTTGACTGGCCGGCATGTGATTCATATCGTTCCTGTGTCTGTCCCCTCGGGGAAATTTCACGCGGTGACATCCGGAGTCCTGCCTAGCCTGCTACAGCCCGGGTTCCCGGAGTCCTGTTAGCCCAGTGCTACAGCCCGGATTCACACGCTGCTGACCGACACGTTCGATGTTGATTCATGTATGCCTGTCCCCATACGTTAGTGCCGCTTTGGGTTCACGACTAGCCATGTCGGCCCGGGTTCTGTGTCATATGGATGCTAGCGACATTGTCATATACGTGAGCCAAAAGGCGCAAACGGTCCCGGGCCATGGTAAGGCGACACCCGTGGGAGTACCGTGCGTGAGGCCGCAATGTGATATGAGGTGTTACAGGCTAGATCGGTGTGACTTAGAATCGGGGTCCTGACAGCGTTGGTATCAGAGCCGGACTGCATGTAGGTGCGTTAAGCCAAACTGGTCGATGTCGAGTCTAGAAATGCTTTAGTTATATGTAGGGGAATTGATTGTGGGAGGGAACGTAAGGTGCTTTTACTCCTTTACCTTATGCCCTCTGATCTGAGTCATTCTCTTCTCATTCTACGTGGGTTAAGGACTAGGCTCTCTCCTCTCTATCAGGTTCACGTGTTACTAATCCGTAGTAACTTATAGGATTGTTGGTTCCATGCTTCGGTTCAGTTTCTACTACCTTCGTATGTTGTCGGTTGAACAAGAACCTTGACATGATATTGTTGAGTGGTATTGCAAACTGTTGCGAATGTCTCAAATCCTTTTCCGAGCATTTACAGCCGTTATGCTGTCCGAATTCTCCTAGAAATACTAATGCCTTGCATTATTTCATGCTTTCAGATGGCCACCCGTTCCCAGAATCAAGTGGTTCGTCTGACCCGGTGCCTCGGCGTACCTGGTCACACGGCCATGCTGGTCCGAGTGATGGTTGAGACAGGCTATCGTTGGTATCCCGAGTATACCGTCGAGGAGCAGTTCCGAGACTTCAATCAAAGCCAATATTTTTGCAGTCAGGATTTACCCATCCTATCCTGGAGCCACTGAACCCCTCCATTGCTCTTATGGACTTGTGGTTACCATCGAGATGTCCGTGCAGGACGCAGCTTACTCGATGATGACTATCATGCGAGCCAGAACTGCCTTGCTTCAGAACACTGACTTCCGCTATATGCCGGCATCACTCCCTGGGGCACAGGGGTATTATCAGGCTACCTACTGTGATCCTACCCATGAGGATGCACTACTCCGCACCACCACCGAGATGCTTGAGGACAAGGACCGTGAGAATCGTGCCTTGCGAATGGATCTCTTTAATGCTCGTGCTGATCACTGGGCCACTCTGACACGGTTTGCACCTGCCGTGCAGGCTGGGTATGTGGACATGAGGGACTTGTACCCCGTGCGATCTGGTCTGCCAGAATGTATGGAATGGCGTGATGTAGAAATACTAATGCCTTGCATTATTTCGTGCTTTCAGATGGCCACCCGTTCCCAGAATCAAGTGGTTCGTCTGACCCGGTGCCTCGGCGTACCTGGTCACACGGCCATGCTGGTCCGAGTGATGGTTGAGACAGGCTATCGTTGGTATCCCGAGTATACCGTCAAGGAGCAGTTCCGAGACTTCAATCAAAGCCAATATTTTTGCAGTCAGGATTTACCCATCCTATCCTGGAGCCACTGAACCCCTCCATTGCTCTTATGGACTTGTGGTTACCATCGAGATGTCCGTGCAGGACACAACTTACTCGATGATGACTATCATGCGAGCCAGAACTGCCTTGCTTCAGAACACTGACTTCCGCTATATGCCGGCATCACTCCCTGGGGCACAGGGGTATTATCAGGCTACCTACTGTGATCCTACCCATGAGGATTCACTACTCCGCACCACCACCGAGATGCTTGAGGACAAGGACCGCGAGAATCGTGCCTTGCGAATGGATCTCTTTAATGCTCGTGCTGATCACTAGGCCACTCTGACACGGTTTGCACCTGCCGTGCAGGCTGGGTATGTGGACATGAGGGACTTGTACCCCGTGCGATCTGGTCTGCCAGAATGTATGGAATGGCGTGATGTAGGAGGCATCACCCCTCCTCGTGGACCCTGTCTGCCACCGTTTGTTGGACCAAGGCCACACCCGAGTCCTTATGGACCGCAAGCTCCACAGGACCGACTGTTTCCAGATGATCATGTTCAGCTCCCAGGACATGGTGGTGACTTCTATGAAGATTACTACGGAGACGTCTGAGTTGGTAGTAGTTCCACTAGTATTGTAACAGTTGTATTCTCCACAGTCCTGCGTGTCTTGTGGGATACGACTTGGTGTGTATATAGGAGCTTGGAATGCCTCTCATGAGTTGTATCGTCTTTCATCATAGTTGTACCCTAGCCTGGGCTTGTACTAAACTATGTATGGTGTGTATGACCATTGGTATATGTATGTCGGTTGCTATGCTACCATGTCATACTGATGATCATCTCTGCATTCCGTGTTATCCATTACATTCCGCATTTCCCTCCCTAGATTTAGCCATCCTTGTGTAAACCGTTGTTTTGTTTCTCCTAGGATGGTGAACACCCGCAACAACCCTGCTGTCCAGGCGCAGGGTGAAGCCAATGCAGCTAGGGGGGAGAATCTGCCCCAACCGCCTTCACTGGCCGAAGTTATGCTGGAGGTAGAAAGAAACAAGCGTGAGACTAACCGCTTGCTAGAGCGAATTGAGCAGAATACTGCACGTCACCAGAGGAACGACCTAGTGTCCATCAATGACTTTATCAAGTTGTACCCACCGAAGTTTAACCATTTCGTCGAGCCCCTTGATGCGGATGATTGGCTTCGCAGCATCACCCATAAGCTACGTTCTGCCAACGTAGCCGAAGCTGATAAGGTTACCTACGCTGCCTATCACCTCGAAGGCCCTGCTAGCCTTTGGTGGGAAAACTTTGAGGCTATGCGCGCAGCCGGCCAAGTCACTACTTGGGCCGAATTCAGTGAGGCTTTCATGAGCATCATATTCCGGAGGGTCTCATAGATCATAAGCGGGAAGAATTCTGCAACTTCACCCAAGGCAGACTGGCCGTGGATGCATACAGCCGTGAGTTTGGAAATCTAGCACGCTATACTCCTGAAGAGGTATCCACCGATGCCAGGAAGCAGGCAAGGTTAGTGAGAGCTAGCCTTGCTCTTCTCCTCCCTCGAATCCGACAGCTCAAGGAGCACTTGTAGCTACTCGTTTTGATCTAGTGATCATGCGGAGACCCCGCAGAGCAGGACTAGGGGTGTTATCTCCACGGAGAGCCCCGAACCTGGGTAAGATTCGCCGGCGTGCATGCTTCGCCTCATCCCGTTTCCAGGCACCGGCGACGTCCTACTGGCTCCCACAATGATAAGCCACCCGTTGGCATATGTCGCACCTACCACCCGACATTTGGCGCCCACCGTGGGGCCAGGTGCACCGTCGTCCGGAGACCTGTTCTGGACGGGAACCCTTTTTCTCCCCCGCGAGCGCAGCCAGCCTGTTATGCCCGATGGCGCTTGCCCGGACGCGCTGCAAGGCGTCGACGACGCCTGCGCAGCGAGCTGCCTCGCCGATCTTCTTGGCGAGACTCGCATCTCTGACGAGCCCGCGTCCGACGCGGGCATGGACTATCCCGAGAGCCGCCTCATCAGCCTCCTCGACTAGCTTCACGTCTCCAGCGAGCTTGCTGTGGACTTGGAGTCGGTCGGCTCCACCGACCCGATGCTTGTCGACTCCGACACGGCATCGCTCGACGCCTACCCCTCCGACGTGGTAGTCTTCGACGACCCTCTCCCTCGAGCTGACAGCGGCAGCAGCACTGTCACTGAGGTGCTGGTCATCAGCCACGTCGCCGACTCGGGCGAGAACGCCCACGACGCCCTACAAGCAGCGATGCATGACTTGTCCGTCCCCATCCCGGCCGACGCCGACGCCGAGACCCTGGAGGCACGCCGCCTCGCCCTCATCACGGAGGGCCAGAAAATAGCCTCCATGAGACGCCTCACCGAGGCTCACCAGCGCGAAGTCGACCGCGCCGCCTTTGGTACGCCGCCTCATGGCGGGCCGAGCCGAGCCGGCCTCGTCAAGATGCGCGGCACGGCCATCGCCAGCATGCTGAGGGCAGACCGCCCCATCTACGCCACACCGCTCGAGAATCTGCGAGCCGCTCAGGCGGCCGCAGAAGAGGTGAATGGGCTGGGGGCTGATGAGCTCCCCTACATGAAAAGGTGCATCCAGCAGCTGATCGACGCGGCCACAGAACGGCATGAAGCCGGCGCCCGCGCTGAGAGTCCTCCCCCACGCCGAGAGCACGCCGCGACATCCCGGTCGCTGACTGCGAGCGGCGCCCGCGCAAGGAAAGACAAGGAGCCGGCTGCTAGCCGCAGCCGGACTCGAATCACCATCGAGCACGACGCGGAAGGCCGCCCTCGAGCAGTGGAGCGCCAAGGCAATCCGCCTCCTCCCCCGCCTCGTGAGGAGAGACGTCCCACCCCGCCGCCTGTCACGCATCCGACTCTCGGTGGCCGACTAGGACACCGCGAAGGAGTCGGCGAGAACGACGCCCGCCACCGGATCGACCGCCTAGCTCGATCCCTGGCGCTGGAAGAAGAAGACGATGTCGGCCCGCCATGCTTTGGCCCCCGCATCCGCGACGAGCCTTTCCCCAAAGGGTTCTCGCTCCCCAGAGACATGCCCAAGTACAACGGCTCTGTGAAGCCGGAAGATTGGCTCATCGACTACTCTACCGCTGTCAGCATAGCGAGCGACAACAGGCGCGTAGCCATGAAGTACGTCCCTCTCATGCTGCAAGGCACGGCGCGCACGTCGCTCAACAGCCTCAAGCCCTACAGCGTCAACAGCTGGCTGGACTTCACGGAAGTCTTCGTCCGCAACTTCACCAGCACGTACAAGTGGCCTCCCAAGCCCCGCCAGCTCTCCTTATGCATCCAAGGGCCCAGCGAGTCGACCCGCGACTACCTCACGCGGTGGGCCGAGCTCCGCAACTCCTGCGAGGGGGTGCACGAGGTTCAAGCCATCGAATACTTCACCGCCGGGTGCCCAGAGGGCACCCTTCTCAAGCACCGACTCCTCTGCGACGAGCCGGCCACCCTCGACGAGCTGCTGGTCATTGCAGACAAGTACGCCACAGCCGACTCCTCGATGAAGACCGAGCTCCGAGCGGACACCTCTGGGAAGGTGCTCGCTCCGGCTCCTAAGACGCCGGCTGGCGACTCCAATCGGCGCCCCTACCAAAACGACCACAAGCGCAAGGCCCCTATGCCGCCTTCCACCAGTCGGCAGGTGGCCACAGTCGAAGATGAGCAGCCCGAAGAATGGCCCGCTCCCAAGAAGAAGGGCGGCAGGCCGGCTTGGCAGCCGGCCTTCTCCTACGAGCAGACTCTCGATGCCCCTTGCAAGTTCCACAGCGGCGTGAAGCCGTCCAACCACACGTCCCGGAAGTGCCACTAGCTCACACGGATTTCCATGGGCGAGGGGCTGGTGCCGCCTCTGCCTCCCGGCCCGCCGCCTCCAGCCCCCCAGCAGCCGGCTGCTCGACCAGCAGTCGGAGCCATTCAAGATGAGTTCCCTGATGAGCATGCCGCCTACGTCGTCTTCACGAGCAAGGTTGAAGACAAGCGCAACCGGCGCCGACAGCACCAAGAGGTCAACACAGTCGCCTCCAGCAACCCCGAGTTCATGCATTGGTCCGAAAGGCCTATCAACTAGAGCCAGGCTGATCACCCAGAGGTGATGCTGTCCCCTGGCTCCTACGCATTGGTGTTGGATGTCACCCTCGCAATGGAGAGGCGGGCTGCCTGATTCTCCCGCGTTCTGATTGATGGCGGAAGCAGTATCAACATACTGTACCGTGACACCATGGAGAAGTTGAACCTCAAGGCGAAGCAGCTCATGCCAAGCCGGACCGTGTTCCATGGCATCGTACCCGGCCTATCCTGTTCCCCGATCGGCAAGATCAAGATGGATGTTCTCTTCGGGGACAAGGATCACTTTCGCCGAAAAGCAATCTGGTTCGAGGTAGTGGATCTGGAAAGCCCTTACCACGCCTTGCTTGGCCGACCTGCTCTGGCCAAGTTCATGGCTGTGCCCCACTACGCCTACCTGAAGATGAAGATGCCGAGCTCGAACGGGATCATCACTGTAGCCGGCGACTACAAGAAGTCCATCGAGTGCGCTGCAGCCAGCAGCCGACTGGCCGAGTCCCTTGTAGTGGCAGAAGAGAAGAAGATGCTGGAGCGAGTTGTGGCCATGGCCGGCAAGCAGCCGGCCTTGTCCCCCAACCCCAAGGAATATGATGCGCAGGGCTCCTTCCAGCCGGCCAAGGAGACGAAGAAGATACCTCTGGACCCGGAGAACCCGGAGAGGTTTGCAGTCATTGGTGCAAACCTGGATAGTAAATAGGAAGGCGAGCTCGTCGACTTCCTCCGTGAGAATCGAGACATCTTTGCATGGTCCCCAAAGGACATGCCGGGTGTTCCGAAGGATTTCGCCGAGCACAAGTTACACTTCCGAGCCGACGCGAAGCCGGTCAAGCAGCCTCTCCGCCGACTGTCAGAAGAGAAGAGAAGAGTCGTAGGAGAAGAGATAGCCTGGCTCCTTGCCGCCGACTTTATTATGGAAGTGTTTTTTCAAGAGTGGCTTGCCAACCCAGTCTTGGTGTTGAAGAAAAACAACAAATGGCGTATGTGTATAGACTACACTAGCCTCAACAAGGCTTGCCCCAAAGACCCATTTGCTCTGCCACAGATTGATCAAGTGATAGACTCCACAGCCGGATGCGAGTTGTTGAGTTTCTTGGATGCCTACTCAGGATACCGCCAGATTAAGTTGGACCCAGCAGACCGCCTGAAGGCCGCCTTCATCACACCATTCGGAGCTTTCTGTTACCTGACTATGACATTCGGCTTGAGGAATGCCGGTGCCACTTTTCAGCGTTGCATGCAGAAATGCCTCCTCAAGCAACTCGGCAGAAATGCCCACGTCTATGTAGACGATATTGTGGTGAAGACAGAGAAGCGCGGCACCCTGCTGGAAGACCTCAAAGAAACATTTGCCAACTTGCGCCGATTCCAGATCAAGCTCAACCCCGAGAAATGCTTGTTCGGAGTACCAGCCGGCCAGCTTCTAGGCTTTCTGGTCTCTGAACGCGGCATTGAGTGCAACCCTATGAAGATCAAGTCCATTGAGAGAATGGAGATTCCCACCAAGTTGCGAGACGTGCAGAAGTTCACTGGGTGCCTGGCCTCCCTAAACCGCTTTATCAGCCGGCTAGGAGAGAAGGCTCTCCCCCTGTACCGACTCATGAAGAAATCCACTCATTTCGAGTGGAATGACCAAGCAGACCAAGCCTTCCATGAGTTGAAGAAGATGCTGACCACTCCACCTGTCCTGGCGGCGCCGACTGAGAAGGAGCCCATGCTCCTCTACATTGCCGCAACTAGCCGAGTGGTCAGTACAGTCATCGTGGTCCAGCGCCCAGAAGAAGGCCGAGCCCAGCTAGTCCAGAGGCCGGTATATTATCTAAGCGAAGTACTGTCCAGCTCAAAGCAAAACTACCCACACTACCTGAAGATGTGCTATGGAGTGTACTTCGCCGACAAGAAGCTGAAGCCCTACTTTCAAGAGCATCCCATCACGGTCGTATGCACCGCCCCGCTTGTCGAGATCATAGGCAGCCGGGATGCATCTGGCTTGGTGGCTAAATGGGCCATTGCGCTGGCACCTTACACAATCTTCTACCAGCCCCGCACCACCATCAAGTCCCAAGCATTGGCCGACTTCCTCGTCGACTGGGCCGAGACCCAGTACCTACCGCCGGCTCCCGACTCTACTCATTGGCGGATGCACTTCGACGGGTCCAAGATGCGCACCGGCTTGGGAGCCGGCATCATCCTCACCTCTCCCAAAGGCGACAAGCTCAGATACACGCTGCAAATCCACTTTGCCGCCTCCAACAACGTAGCTGAATACAAGGCGCTCATACACGGGCTCCGGCTAGCCAAATAGCTCGGCATACGTCGGATACTGTGTTACGGCGACTCAGACTTGGTGGTCCAGCAGTCATCTGGCGACTGGGACGCCAAGGATGCAAACATGGCGAGCTATCGATTCCTCGTCCAGAAGATCTGTGGGTACTTTGAAGGGTGCGAGTTCCTTCACGTGCCACGGGCCAACAACGACCAAGCAAATGCCCTGGCACGGATCGGCTCCACCCGAGAGGCTATACCAACCGGTGTCTCTCTCCAGCGCCTCCTCAAACCGTCTATCAAGCCGTCTCCAGAGTCGGACTCTATCTTCGTACCGCCCGCCCCCGATGCAGCCGGATCCGACTGGAGGAACCCAACAGGCGGCTCGGGGACTTCGACAAGCGGCCCGGGGACTGCCGTAGTCGCACCCGGCTCGGGGACTTCAGAACCCGGCCCGGGGACTGCAGCAGTCGTCCCGGGGACTGCAGCGACACAAGAAGCGGTGGCCGACTCCAACTCTCCACCACCCAACCCACCCACCCGAGTCACAGTGGCCGTACTAACAGTAGAAGAAGTCACAGCTCCATCATGGGCCCAGCCCATCCTCAACTTCCTAGTCAACAGAGAGCCGCCGACTGATGAGATCTCGGCAAGACTAGTGCAACGCCGAGCCGGAGCATATGTAATAATAAACAGAGAACTTGTCAAGCGCAGCGTCACTGGAGTCTTCCAGCGCTGCGTCGAGCCAGAGAAGGGTGTAGCAATCCTCAAGGATATCCACCAAGGCGAATGCGGCCACCACCCAGCCTCAAGATCACTTGTGGCCAAAGCTTTCCGCCATGGTTTCTTCTGGCCGACTGCTTTGGAAGATGCCAAAGAGATAGTCAAACGCTGCAAAGGATGCCAAGTCTTCAGTTCCAAGCAACACCTGCCGGCTTCTGCACTCAAGACCATCCCCCTCACCTGGCCCTTTGCCGTCTGGGGGCTTTCTCCGTCCATTCCTGAAATGACAAGTTAGCAAAGTTCAGTTACCCTCCTTGGGCAAGCAGGTAGAGGGTACGCCTTGATATGTGAAGGACTTACCGCGCTGGTGGGGTGGGAAAGATCGTGCCCACAATCCGAGTCTATGACCGGCGGCTTCTCGTGAGTGGTGCCGAAGAGTCTCACCAAGGTCTGGTGCTTTTCCAGATCGAATTCCCATAGAGGGGAAGTTCGGCTTTGGCAGGGGAGGATCTGGCGAACTAGCATAACCTGGATCACGTCGACGAGCTTGATGTTTTTGTTCACCATGCTCTGGATGCGCGTTTGCAGCGCCATCAGCTCATCCGACGAAGACCAATTTGGGCCCTCCTCCATCCAGGAGGTCAGCCGCATTGGAGCCCCGGACTTAAATTCGGGAGCCGCGGCCTAGGTGGTGTCCTGGGGCTCTGTGATGTAGAACGACAGCTTCTGCCACTCCTTGACAGTCTCCATGAATGTGCCTTGGGGCCATGTGACATTGGGCATCTTGCTCACCATGGCTCCCCCGCACTCCGCGTGTTGGCCATCCACCACTTTTGGCTTCACATTGAAAATTTTGAGCCACAGCCCGAAGTGGGGCTGGATGCGGAGGAAAGCCTCGCACACGACAATGAATGCCGAGATGTTGAGGAAAGAGCTCGGGGCTAGATCATGGAAATCTAGCCCGTAATAGAACATAAGTCCGCGGACGAAAGGGTGGAGTGGAAACCCTAGTCCGCGGACGAAATGAGGGAGGAATACCACCCTCTTGTTGGGCTTCGGTGTGGGGACGACTTGCCCCTTGGCTGGAAGCCGGTGGGCGATCTCTTTCGCCGGATACCCGGCCTCCCGAAGCTCGGCGATGTCCTTCGCCGTGACAGAAGAGGACATCCACTTGCCTTAACCTCCGGATCCGGACATGCTTGCTCGGACTGGAAAGGACGAGAACTTGGGTGCTGGAGCTCGAGAATGGAAGGGCAGAGGAAGAAAGAAGGCATGGGTGAAGAAGGGGAATCCTTATCCCCTTATAAAGGCAGTGAAAATCAAACGCCTCCCCACTTGCCTTAAAACTCGCCTATTCCCAAGGATTGTGTAAACGGCACGGTTAGGTTACCCACGCCCGTATTGATGAGAATCCCGTAATAAGGGGACACGATCTCTGCTTTGACAAGACGTGCCAATGGAAACCGCATCTCGAAACGCGGAACGGCAGGCGAAAACAGTTCGAAATAATGACCGGGCAGGCGTGATGTCATCTTGCGAAAAGTTGTCAGCGGATGGGACCCGTGAAATATTATACTCTCTACGGTTGTGTGTGTGGTACTTGTGTTGCAGATCCGGACACGTTCGTTGCGTCTGAAGACTATCTTGGAGTATTCGGGAAGGAGAACCCGCCTTGCAATGCCGAAGACAATCTGCGCGCCGGACACCTCGTCATTGAAGCCTGGTTCAGGGGCTACTGAGGGAATCATGGACTAAGGGGTCCTCGGGCGTCCGGCCTATTAGCCATGGGCCGGATTGATGGGCTATGAAGATACAAAGACCGAAGACTCTACCCGTGTCCGGATGGGACTCTCCTTGGCGTGGAAGGCAAGCTTGGCGACCAAATTTGAAGATTCCTTTCTCTGTAACTGACTTTGTACAACCCTAGTCCCCTCCAGTGTCTATATAAACCGGAGGGCTTAGTCCGGAAAAGATATAGTCATACAGGCTAGACTTCTAGGGTTTTAGCCATTACGATCTCATGGTAGATCAACTCTTGTAATACTCATATTCATCAAGATCAATCAAGCAGGAAGTAGGGTATTACCTCCATAGAGAGGGCCTGAACCTGGGTAAACATTGTGTCCCCCGTCTCCTGTCACCATCGACCTTAGACGCACAGTTCGGGACCCCCTACCCGAGATCCGCCGGTTTTGACACCGACAGACTCCTCAGCCACGTCTTCCACAAGGGGGGCCCCGGCGCCGGCGCCGCTGGCTTCCCCGGCAGACCCTGCCCATTCGGCAAGCTCTTTCTCCTCTGCGGCCGTGTCGGCCTCGTCCTCCATGGTGCCGACCCTGCCGGCCTCCTTGGCGAGTGCCGCCTCCTCCGCCCTGGCGGCAATGTATGCCAGCCGTTCCCGAGTGGTGTCATGGACGAGCAATGGCTCGTCATGAACATACCTCTCCGACAGGTTGTCGAAGAAGGCCTGCACCTGCTCCGCTTCCGGCTCGGCCCAGCTTGGATCGATGCCGTGCGCGTTGAAGTTCGGCATCATGGCGATGATGGCGGTCTAGCAAGAGTTGTTGCTCAACGGGACCACTCCCGCTGGCAACCCAAACAGAGACCCGCCGGCCTTGACGGCCTTGCTGGCCTTCACGGCCTTGCAGGTCCTCTCGACCCCGCCGGCCTCGTCGACCTTGAGCTAGAAAAGCCTCTGGAAAAGATGGGCATGCTGCAGCACCGTGAAATTGTGCTTCAAGCCAGGGCGGAGCCTCATGACGTCGGCCGCGTTCCTGAAGTCCCAGGCCGGCCTCCCCTTGTTGTGCAGTGGGGCAATCCGGCGGCGGATGAAGTCAGCCCCAATCATCTCGAGGGTGAGCCCGGCCGAAGTGAGGCGATGGATCCTGGTGGTGGAGACCGTGAGCTTTTTGTCGTTGGCGTCGACATCGCCCTAGTCTTTTCTGCGGACCGGCGGCGCCCAACGGACCCAGCAGAACTCCTGCGGATCTGCCTCCTCGATCCAGCACCACCAGCCCCGCCACTCATCCGACCTCTCCTTCTGGGCACCCTCCAGATACGTGCCCTTGCTCTGAGTCCTCGGGATCCAAGTAACACAGCCGGAGATGGTGCCCCCTGGCCGGATGTGAGGGGTGAAGTAATGCCTGAAGAGCGTCGTGCTGGGGTGCACTCCGGCGAAGCCCTCGCAGAGATGGGCAAAGAAGGCCATGGACGCCACGGCATTCGGCGTTAAATCCAGAAGGTGGAAGCTGTAGGTGTGCATGATGTCCTTGAAGAAGTCAGAGAAAGGGGGCAGTGCCCGTAGGAGAAATAATCGACAAAGAAGGGATACCGGTTTGGACCGGCCTCGGCGAAGGCGGCGGGGATGATGCGCGTGGCAGGGTGCTCCGACGTCTCCCTTCCTCACAGGGGCATGAACATGTCCCTAAGGGTGAGCGCGTCGACTGTTGAGGGGAAGAGGGCGCATTGCGTCCGCATCTCCACCAGCTCGCTCTTCGGCGCCTCCTTCCCCCTGGGGTCCTTGGCCGCTCCCTTGCCCTTTCTCGTCTTGGGGGCCATGGCGTTTGAAAGGGGGTGAGGGATCAAAGGCAATGGGGGCACGGCGGCGGTGAGCAGGGGCGAGAGCTTCGACTTGCGTTTGGAGAACAAGAGGGGAATGGCAGTTTCCAAGATTGGAAAGGGCGCAGAGGGTAAATGAGCAGCGCCCCTGCGTTTCCCCTTTTTTTATGGGGAAGACACGTGCCGCCTCTTTACTATTCACCACGACGTGACGCAAGCGTGCTGCAACCGCTCCACGCACGACCCCCACGTCACACACTCAATGCGGGTCGTGGGGAAGCGTAACTCCTGAAGGGATTACTACGGTTAACACTCTGCCACGCATGCCCGCGCACCGTTCTGGGCCTGGCCCAACAACGCTCTGCGCTTATATGAGGCCCAGGCCCGGGGGCTCCTGTTGGTGTACAAAAGTAGGGGCCTTCTGTACCCCTTTACTTGTGAACGGGCAGTTGTAGCCACACTTACGGCCACGCTTGGCGGGGCAGAGGGAGCAAAGATACAAAACTACCAGAGCAGCGCTGAAGCCAGAGGCGTGAAGAGCAAAGGGATAAGAGGGGTTTCCCCTGGCAAGATCCTTGCCGGGGACGACCTACGCTGCCCCGGCAAGAGTCTTGCCGGGGCAACTTGCCCAACACCGGCAAGAGCGCCACCCTCGAGCCAAAAAGTTTTGGCACCATCAACAACATCAGAACCAAGGCTCGGGAGGCGCCTGCATGGTGGCATGCAGATCTTTGTGAAGACCAGAGGCCTGCAAGACTAGATGAGAACCATAAGACGAAGACCCCCGGCAAGATCCTTGCCAGGGACGCCCACGAGACCCCGGCGAGACCCTTGCCATGGACAACTGCAGGGCCGCAGTCAGGCCCACACCTAGGAAGCTTTCGCTGCCCCGTGCCCGTTCCGAAGTGGCGGCCGGCCCGCCAGCTAGGCAAGCGCCTGCGTGGCAGCATGCAGCTTCTAGGCCAACTAGCCAAGCACCTACGTGGTGGCATGCAGATTTTCGTGAAGACCCTGCCACCGCACTAGCTCAGCAGCCAGCCAGCCAGCGTGGCGCTGCATGCCTTGTCAGCTTGAAAGCGCGTCGGAGCGAGGCGAGGTGGCGATGGACGGGATGAGCTTCTTTTCCGTCCCCGATAGAGCAAGAGGGCACGTCGGCAGCGCATTACATGCGTTTGTCCTACGGTGGCAGGCGATAGACTTGTACACTGTACATACTTTCCACCTCCTGTGTGCCACTGTGGCAACCCCTTTAATGTATAAAAGGAGGCCCGAGGCGTACTGAGGAAGGATTCAGACTTTTTGGGCTAGGCATGCACCGCAGCTAGTTCAAGAGCTCAAGAACACCAAATACAGACCAAAGTAGGACTAGGGTATTACGCATCGTTTGCGGCCCGAACCTGGGTAAAATTCCCCCGCGTTGATCTTCTAGACCCGCTCTTTGCACAGCCCCGCGCCCCGCCAACCGTAATAGGGATTCTCTGTGATCCCATAGGTGTCGTTCTCCCGACACTTGACTTTGATAGTAGGTTCCCACTCATCATGCATCATACTAGGAATTGAAACTTCTAATTCCAATTTTTCTTCAAAAGCTTTCATCATAGCATCAACAATATGTTTAGTTAAAGCTATATTTTGTTCATAAGCATGGGGTGAATTTATCATGGATTGCAACAAAGAAATACAATCAATCAAAGAGCAACTATCATAATTAAAGTCTTTGTAATCCAAAAGAGTGGGCACATCACTAGCTAAAGTTTTGACCTCTTCAAACCCACTTTCATCAATTTTCTCAACAAGATTCTCACCCTCCGAAATATTGGGATGCCTTCTACCTAAAGTTGACTCTTCTCCAGTCCCTTTTTCATCAATCTTATCTTTACTAAACAAGGAATCAATTGAAGAAATACCAATCATTTTAAGATCTTTATCACTTTTACAAAAGAAATCACTAGAAAACGCTTTTTCTAAAATTCTCTTTTAGCTCTAAGCATAGTGGTTCTTTTCTTACTTTCATCCATAGAAACATAAAGAGCTTTAATTGATTCATCTACTTTAGGCACAAAAATTTTCATCTTGAGATTTTCCACATCATGAGCAATTCTATCAACACTTCTAGACAAATCATCAATCTTACTCAACTTTTCGTCTATGGAAGTGTTGAAAACCTTTTGCGTGTCGATAGATTCTTTAATATTGTTCTCAAGATCAGAGGTGTTCCTATTATTATTATTAGATTGATTTCAATAGGAATTACCATAATTATTAGAGGAATTACTAATAAAAGGCCTAGGATTAAAATTACCTATAAGCATTGTTGTTGAAATTGTTTCGAGAGATAAAATTCACATCTATGGCATCACTATTTTTCTCAATCAAAGTAGACAAAGGCATAGCATTAAAGTCAATGGGAGAGATTTTAATAGCAACCAATTTCATGAGAGCATCAACTTTTTCACTCAAAGAAGAATTTTTTTCAATCGAATTAACTTTTTTACTAGTAGGAGCCCTTTTAGTATGCCATTGTGAATAATTTGCCATGATATTAAGCAATTTGGTGGCTTCTCCCAAAGTAATTTCCATAAAAGTACCACCCGCAGCGGAATCTAAAAGATTACGAGAAACAAAATTCAAACCCGCATAAAAATTTTGTATGATCATCCAAAGATTTAACCCAAAGATTCCTTAGCATCATTTTCATCCTTTCCCAAGATTGTGCAACATGCTCATGTTCAAGTTGCTTGAAATTCATGATCTGGGTTCTAAGGGAAATAATTTTTGCGGGAGGAAAATACTTAGTTAATAAAGCATCTTTGCATTTGTTCCAAGAATCGATACTATTGCGAGGCAAAGATGAGAACCAAATTTTTGCAGAATCACGCAAAGAAAACAGAAAGAATTTCATCTTCACCACATCATTGTCCAGATATTTTTTCTTTTGCATATCGCATAATTCCACGAAGGTATTAAGATGGAACGCGGCATCCTCATTAGGAGTACCGGAAAATTGATCTTTCATAACAAGATTTAGCAAAGCAATATTAATATCACAAGACTCCGCACTAGTGGCGGGAGGAGCAATCGGAGTGCCAATAAAATCATTGTTGTTGGTATTTCAGAAATCACATAACTTGGTGTTCTCTTGAGTCATGATGACCACACAACAAGATTGCACTGAAAAACAGATCCGGCAAGAAAACGGCGAACGAAAAAGAGAGGCGAATAAAACGGAAAATTTTTATGAAGTGGGGGAGAGGAAAACAAGAGGCAAATGGCAAGTATTGTAAATTGCGAGGAGATGAGATTTGTGATTAGGAACCTGGTATATGTTGAAGATCCTCCCCAGCAACGACGCCAGAAATTCCTTTTGATGTAGCTTGAAGCTACGTCGGTATTTCCCCAAAGAGGAAGGGATGATGCAGCACAGCGGCAGTAGGTATTTCCCTCAGATATGAAACCAAGGTTATCGAACCAGTAGGAGAACCAAGAAACACAACATAAACAACCCATGCACACAGATAACAAATCCTCGCAACCTGATGTGTTAAAGGGGTTGTCAATCCCTTCCGAGTACGACGCCTCAAGATAGGCAAATGGACGTGAGATATAATTGTAGTGGATTGATAGATCGAACGCCAAATAAAATAAATAAGAATAAATTGAAGCAAGGTATTTTTGTATTTTTGGTTTGATCTGAAAATAAATGCAAAGGAAAAGTAGATCGCAAAGGCAAATATATGGGAAAGAGACCCGGGGGCCGTAGGTTTCACTAGTGGCTTCTCTCGAGAAAAATAGCAAACGGTGGGTGAACAAATTATTGTTGAGCAATTGATAGAACTTCAAATAATCATGACGATATCCAGGCAATGATCATTATATAGGCATCACGTCCAAGATTAGTAGACCGACTCCTTCCTGCATCTACTACTATTACTCCACACATCGACCGCTATCCAGCATGCATCTAGTGTATTAAGTTCATGGAGGAACGGAGTAATGCAATAAGAATGATGACATGATGTAGACAAGATCTATCTATGTAGAGATAGACTCCATCGTTTTATCCTTAGTAGCAACGATACATAGGTGTCGGTTCCCCTTCTATCACTGGGATCAAGCACCATAAGATCGAACCCACTACAAAGCACCTCTTCCCATTGCAAGATAAATAGATCAAGATGGCCAAACAAAACCCAAATATCGGAGAAGAAATACGAGGCTATAAGCAATCATGCATATAAGAGATCAAAGAAACTCAAATAACTTTCATGGATATAAAAAGATAGATCTGATCATAAACTCAAAGTTCATCGATACCAAGAAACACACCGCAAAAGAGTTACATCATATGGATCTCCAAGAGACCATTGTATTGAGAATTCAGCGAGAGAGAGGAAGCCATCTAGCTACTAACTATGGACCCGAAGGTCTACAAAGAACTACTCACACATCATCGGAGAGGCACCAATGGAGGTGGTGAACCCCATCCAAGATGGTGTCTAGATTGGATCTGGTGGTTCTGGACTCTGCGGCAGCTGGATGAATATTTTATCGACTCCCCTAGGGTTTTGGGAATATTGGGGTATTTATAGAGCAAAGAGGCGGTCCGGGGGGCACCCGAGGTGGGCACAACCCACCAGGGCGCTCTGGGCCTCCTGGCGCGTCCTAGTGGGTTGTGCTCTCCTCGGAGCACCCCCCAGGCGCAGCCAGGGCCCATTATGTTCCTTCTGGTCCAAAAATAATCTCCGTGAAGTTTAGTTGCGTTTGGACTCCGTCTGATATAGATACGTTGGAGACGTATCACGCCATCGCTTCGCCACATCTGCCCAACGTCTTCGCCGCTTTCCCAGACCACCGGAGCACCTCCGCCACCGATGCCCGAGCTCAACTCGCCGTCGACCGCTGCTGTAAGTTGCCAGATTTCCCTCCCCCGTCCGATCTTGTTTCTACGGCCGAGATTAGTCTAAGCGAAGGGTTAGGTTTAATGTTATTAGATCGGTTTACTTTTCGGGTTAGTTCGGTTTATTCTCGGTTTAGTTCGGTTAGATCGAACCAGTAGGTTTTCTTTCATTAAACGTACGTGTTTAGTTATATAACGCCAGAGCGTAATATAGTTGCAAAATCGCACACCTTCTGCCCGGTAGCGCCTGATTATTTTTATTTTTTCGTTTCTGTTTTTAAAACAGAAAGTTTCAATCTTGTAAAATCTGTTTCTCTTAGTTTATTAAATATTTTTAGTTGATTCTTTTTTCCCTAGTTTGCAAATTTCCTAAAGTTTCTGTTGAAATAGTTTTGGCCATGTTTTAGTATTTAGGAATTGTTTTAGATGAATTTTAGTCAGATTAGTATTTCTGCTATAAAATGAGCTAGGATTAATTTTTTTAGTGATTCTTTTTGCCACTACTTTGTTTTGACCTTGCCTAGCAGTAGGATTAATTTGGGTATTTATAGATTTTATTAAAATTAGTTTTACACGAAAACAACTATGTTTTAGTTTATTTCACTTTGTTTCTGTTTTCTGTTGTTTTAATTACTGTAAAATTTATTTCCACCTCTGTTGTAGTTTATTTCAGATTTGTTTCTCTAGTTTTAGAAGGTGAACTTTTATTTACAGAAAAAGAAAATGTTTTATTTTATTTTCTTACTAGTTTTGTTTTAATCATAAAAAGAGTTTTAAAATAGCTTTTAATGCATTTGTTTGTGCATTAAATTTGTTTACTGTTTTCTTTTCTATTCTTTAATAAAAACCTAGTTTTAATTCTGTCAAAGAAAGTTTTAATGGTAAAAAATTATTTATGTAGTTGGTTTCACTTATAGTAAAAGGTTGTCATTGTTTTAATGACTTTCTTTGTTTTTCTCCTGGGATTTATTTGTGTGTATGACTGTGTGTTATTAAATATTACTTGTTGGTGTAGTAGAAATTGTATGATGGTATACTTATGTGTGCTATGTTTGACTCGATAGAGTTTTCGGAGTGCGAGGCTTGTGTCTACGAAGCGTTAGAGTTTCAGCATCGTCAACAAGGCAAGTTCACTTTGATCATATATTTCCAGTACCCATGTTTTATTGCATAAGTTGTTTTCCTTCCACCATGAATAGTAGGACATTGAGCATTGAACTTGAGGTAGTATCAGGTAGGAGAAACCCAACACCCTGTTACAATTGCGCGGGAAGGGACGTACTTCATATTTGCTACGCTTTAGTAGACGGGGTTTGGTTGTGAGATTCAGAAGTGTTGTGAGGTTAAATAATTCAAGACCGGCATGATGATTCAAGACTTCAAGGACTCACTATACCTCTGGGTGGAATGGAAAGCATTTGGCAGCCTGATATTTATCATGGTTATGCCCGGGAATCCTAGTATCTACCTGTGATCATCCCTACGGAATGCCACCCAGGCCCAAAGAGATGGATGGATACTTCAAGGCTGGAAAGCTTATGTGTGTAACCGCAAGCCATTATGGGCTCTGGCTTGGTTGACCTTAGTCGAGAGTCTGGTTGGTCAGATTGCTAGCAGATGTAGACGAACAGTAGGATTGGATGAGCACTGACTTTCGGCCGGAGGACGGCTTTGGAAGACCATGTTTCGATCGTCCCGTTCTCAAACACCAGGTAGTGCGAGGACATAACAGGAGGGATCGAATCTTTCGGGTAAAGTGTACAAGACTCTGCAGAGTCATAATCTAATCGATTAGCAGTGTCCCCGCTTACGGACAACTTGAGCACCGGAGATGATACTATCAGCCAACCTCAACACAATTAATTTTAATGAGTGGGTTTATTAATAATTTGGGATATGAGAATTGGTTGGCGGAACCATCTCATTAACAACAAATATTTTGTAGTAATTACAATCTAGTCCTTTTGTTGTAGGGAAAATTTTGCTTTTCGCAAAAACTTAAACTTAGAGCCCCACATCCAAAATTGCATATAGTGATAGCATTTTATTATTGTTTTCCTCTCTGTGACTTGCCGGCATATTCAAGATGCTGACCTACACGGCTGCAATGTCTTATGTTGCAGAAGTTTATTCTGTCCAGGAGTGAGGCTACGCTCTACGCTCGGTGATTGCCCTATGGAGTCGGATGGACTCGCTTATCGTCTACGCTTTTGCGGTAGTTTATCTCATGAGATGGCCTTCGGCCAAATTTATCCTTTTGTAATAAAGACTCTATATGAGATTTGATGTAATAAAGCATGTGTGATTGCACTTTGATAAATTCATTGATGTACTGTGTGTGCCAGCATGATCTTGGGATGGTACAGATACACACAGACTTGACCGATTTCGGGTCGGGTCGCTACAGAAGACTTCCTGGGGAAGATGTTGGCATTGAAGTCGACGCTGATGACGACGATGCCGCCGCCCCAAAGAAGAAAGGTCGAAGGTGCAATAGAACGTGCAAAGGCAAGTCAGTTATAGCTGTAGAGAGCTCTGGTTATTCTAGCCCCGCCAAGAAGTCCAAGACGGAAATCACCGGCAAGGAAGCAGCTGCTTGCTCTGATTGCCAGGTTGTTGCGGCAGGGGAGAAGGCTTGCAAATTTGACGGACCGTACTGCAAGATTCACCATACTAAGGTCACGACCTCCAGGAGTGCCGTTAAGTTGAACAACTAGTCGAGAAACAGAAAGCTGAGTACGAGAAGCGGGACAAGGAGAAGGGCCAGGACGGTACAGGTGGATCCGGAAAGAAGGGTCGTGGTGGTCGAGGTGGATGCCATGGCAACGCTAACCTGAAGAAAGAAAATCCCACCAGGGGCAGAGAGAAAAAAGAACAGGACAAAGAGAGTGATGATTTGTAGTGAACCGGAATTCCTGAAAGTAACAGAGGCCATGTGCATTGACAGGGGCGCATCGTTGCACTCCTCACACCGCCAGGTCAAGCAATGGCCGCGTGAGGTCAATGTAGCAGAGCCAGCAGCAGATGCACAAAGCCCCTCAAGTGGTCTCACACGTCTATTATTTTCGATGCCGAGGACCATCCTGATTGCACAACAGTGGTTGGATGTTTGCCGTTGTTGGTTTCCCCAACAATATGCAACCTCAAAGTCACGAAAATATTAGTTGACGATGGGGCCGACTTGAAGTTGATCTCCCCTGAGGAAGAGCTCAAAAAACTGTGACGTTCCAAGGGATCAACCCGGGAAGGACCCAACCAAAGGGAAAGATCGCGCTGCCGGTGATGTTTGGCAGGGAGCTGAATTACAGAACCAAGAAAATTGTGTTCTACGTGGTTAAGATCCCCTTGCCATTTAATGGAATTCTTGGTCGCCCAGCCTTGGCCAAGTTCATGGCGGCATCACACTATGCCTACAATATGCTGAAGATGCCAGGGCCCATGGGTGTCATCTCCATCAACTCTCACAAGAAAGTTGCAGTCATGTGTGTTGACAAGCTCTACAGAGAAGCGATGGAAGCAGAGTCCGGCAAGACCACAGGTCCCCCTAAGGTGAAGAAGAGTAAGAAGCCCGGCAAGACCTCTAGCAAGACTTCCAGGAGGCGCGCCTCCTTTGAGTGTTGCGCCCCCGTAGAGGACTTGCCGGAGAGCTCTTCCGACAAGAGATCCAAAGCTACTCCACCCGTGACCAAGAAGGTGCTGGCAAGGGAGGACGACACCGGCGGTACCTTCACCGTCGCTGCCACCCTTAACAGTAAAAAGTAAAGTACGCATGGCAACCTTCGGACATCCCCGGTGTTCCCAGGGAGGCAATTGAGCACCACCTTGTTGTTTTCCCTCATTCTCGGGCCGTCAAGCAGAAGGTCAGGAAACAAGCTTTGGAACGACAACAATTCATAGCAGAGGAGATTAAGAAACTCGAGGCAGCTGGCTTGGTCAGAGGAGTGCTACATCCAACTTGGTTAGCAAACCCGGTTGTGGTGCGGAAGGCAAATGCGAAATGGAGGCTTTGTATCAATTACACTAATCTTAACAAAGCATGTCTGAAGGATCCTTTCCCCTTTCCACGCATGGATCATATAGAGGACACCACTGCCGGCTCTGACTTGCTCTTGTTTCTTGATGCGTACTCCGTATATCACCAGATATTCATGTCAAAGAAAGATGAGGAGAAAACCGCATTCATTACTCCATGTGGCACGTATTGCTTTGTACGCATGCTCTTCGGACTAAAGAGTGCGGGTTCAACATTCGCAACACAAGTTCAGATTGGTTTTGAGCCACAGTTGCACAGGAATGTGGAAGCCTATATGGATGATATAGTGGTCAAAACCAGGGACAGATCAACTCTCATTGAAGATTTAGAAGAAACATTCACGAACTAGCGCAGAATCAATATGAAGCTCAACCCCGAGAAGTGTGTGTTTGGAGTCCCATCTGGCAAACTTCTCGGGTTCTTTGTGTCCCAGCGTGGAATCGAAGCGAATCCCGACAAGATCGAAGCTATTCAACAGATCCAAGCACCCAAGACCGTCAAGGATGTGCGGTGTCTCGCTGGTTGCGTCGTAACTCTGAGTAGGTTTATTTCAAAGTCTGTTCAGCACGTCCTGCCATTTTTCAAGATATTGAAAATGGCGGGTCCAGTAAAAATTGAAAATGGCGGGTCCAGTAAAATGGACTCTGGAAGCGAAGGTTGCATTCCAAGACTTGAAAAGATACATGTCCTCTGTGCCAACCATAGTTGCACCAAGGCTGCAAGAACCATTGTTGCTATACTTAGCGGCAACGAATCAAGTGGTCAGTGCTGCACTAGTTGTGTAGAGAGAAGCTGGCATTGGAGAAGCAAGAACGACAAAGCCATCCCCTCACGAAGTATAATCCTTCGTGGCAGCTCCAAATGCCGGCAAGGCAAAAATAGTGCAAGAAAAAGTAACCGATCAACAGATAGTGCCGAAGAAGAAGATGGTACAACAACCAGTATACTTTGTCAGCTCCCTCCTGCAGGAGCTAGGTCAAGGTATTCAGGCATGCAGAAACTGCTCTTTGGCATACTCATGGCCTCAAGAAAGCTACTCCACTACTTCCAGACGCAGGAGATCACGGTGCTCACATGCTTCCCGTTGCAGCTTATTCCGAGGAATCCAGAGGCAACCGGCAGAATAGTAGAGTGGGCACTAGAGCTGTCAAGTTTTGCACTCAAGTTTGAAAGTACATCAACCATTCAAAGCAGAGCACTAGTGGAGTTCATTGCAGAATGGACACCAACTCAAGATGATGAGATCTCGAAATCAATTCTCCCTGACAAGAAACTGAGAAGAATTGGATCATGTACTTTGACGGTGCTTTCTCGCTGCAAGGCGCCGGTGCTGGAGTGCTTTTTGTCGCACCCACATGAGAGCACCTCAAGTACGTGGTTCAAAACCACTTTCCCTGGGAGGAAGCTACCAACAATACTACTGAGTATGAGGGACTGCTTGTCGGCCTCAGAATTGCGGTAGAAATGGGAATCGAAAAGTTTATCGTCCGTGGAGACTTGCAACTTGTAGTAAAACAAGTGAACAAGGACTACCAGAGCCTGTTGATGGAGGCATACGTGGATGAAGTGAGGAAATTGGAAGAACACTTTGACGGTTTGCAAATAGAGCACATTCCTCGTGTGGAAAACAACATTGTTGATTAGCTGTCAAAGTGTGTTGCCCAAAAGCTTCCTGTGGAACCGGGAAATTTTGTGCACCATTTGAATCAGCCAACGGCCACCCCATCAACAAGGGCCAAGAAGATAAGCACCGGGAAATATTTTCCAGCAGAGCTCCCTGAAGCCACCGGCAAGGATGTTACTGGGAATGATGACACGCTTGCCGGTGAGCAGCGGCCTTAGGCGGGACCCCAAATTCTTGCCGTTGGGGTTAGCGCTCCCACAACCGAAGAAACGCCTTTGGTCCTTGTTGTCGAGCCTCAGGCTCCGGCATGGGCCCAACAGTTAGTCCAGTTTCTCCGAACAGGGGAACTTCCCAAGGAATAGTGACAAGCTGAAAAAGTAGCCCGTTAATCAAGTATGTACCATTTTGTGGACAACACCATGTGTGTAGAAAGAGGCCAAATAGGGTGAAATTGAAGTGCATTTCCCGGAAAGATGGACTAGAGTTGTTGGCAGAGATACATGCACTACAAAAAATACACTTCTGTGATGATACGTGTTTGTCACAGTAGGTCACGTTTTTTGTCATGCATGTACATCCATGACAAATTTATGACAGAATCAAGATAGTCATACATGTGCTGTCGTAGAAGTGTTCCATGACATTACCAAAATTATCATCACGGAAGTGTCCACTTCCATAACGGAACGCTGTTAAGCTATCGGGTCCGGTTTTTGATCCGATAACCCGTTAACAGCCCCGACCAATGGGGATTTTGCACGTGTAAAATCATCATTGGCTGGAGGAAACACGTGTCGGCTCACCGTTGGGACAGATGTCATCCACTCATTGGACCCAAAGTGCCTATGATACGTCGACACGTGGCACGGCACAACAGAGGCCCATTCTTGTGAAAAGGCCGGCCCATTTGACTTGGTCAAAAGGTGGCGGGCCGGCCCACGGCAAGCCTGTTAACGGCATGTTCGCATATAGCCCATTTACAGCCCACTAACCCAGGGCCCGTTTACGGCCTATCTGAATTAGGCCCAGTAGCGTCATCTGGGCCGTCCAATATAATTCTAGCCCGTTTTAACTTCCGGCCCATGTATGGCCCATGACGTCTTTCGGCCCATATGAGGCCCTTAGTAACTTCAGCCCATTAACGGCCCGTGGTAAAACTGGCCCGTAATGAACAGTGTATCACTTTATACCCATTAACGGCCCGTGGTAAAACTGGCCCGTAATGAACAGTGTATCACTTTATACCCATTAACAGCCCATTATTCAGTTGGGCCGTTTCCAGCCCATGTTATCTTTCGGCCTTCTCAGGGCCCATTTATTCTTGGGCTCATTTCCAGCATTCGTTTACTTACGGCCCGTTACCGTCATTTCCTGCTTGTGGGCCAAATTCAGCCTGTGGTTACAGTCGGCCCGTTTGTGGCCCGTTAATACGTTGGGCCGTTTTCATAGCGTCATCAAATACGGCCAATTAACGACGGCCCGTTATGGTCAGCCCATGAACGGACGATTTCAACTCTAGCCCATTTACCGCCATAATGTGGTCTATTATTGGCCCATGTTTGGCCAACCGATCATACGGCCCGTAGAAGGCCCATTGATGATACGGCCCGTAGAAGGCCCATTGTGTCTACGGCCCGTATAAGGCCCATTGTTTCTATGCCCCGTAGAAGGCCCATTGTTTCTACGACCCTTAGAAGGCCCATTGTTTCTACGGCCCGTAGGAGGCCCATGTTAACTAAAGTAAATATGTAGCCCATGGTTAATGTGGCCTAGTTTTAAAAAAATAGGTTATTGCGGCCACTAGCAAACCGCAGAAGAACTGCACTGACTACAAGAAAACAAATAAACAAGACAATAAGGAAATAAATAAGCAAGCAACTTACACTAGGCTATCACGGCTGTTACACATATTACATCCACTGGGCATCAAAGTTCGCCACCAGTGTAAATATAGGGAACACCCTACACTATACAAAAGGAAGGTTGGCATAAAGGTTAATAGTCTAGCGGATAAATGCACCACCAGAAGTTCAGAAGCTCAGTTCATTTGACCTGACTGTTACATTTTCATGCTGTATTGTCCGATGGAGCACCATAACCGTCGCCTTCAGTTCTCCTAGGCTCCTGAACAACATAGCAAATGTCTGATAGTCTGGTTTCAAAACCATGCATATCTTGACAACATCGAACAATGTCTCTCCTTGTTTCACAAGTGGTCTCTGTTAGGGAATGGACTTGTGTCTGGAGCGCAGATACAACATTGTTTTGAGCTTGCATATCTTGATCATGAGGCAGTTTGGACGAGATTGCCTTAACAACCAAGCCAGTATTACGCAGGAACGTGCTTTTGGCACTGTTAGTGGACATGTACTGACCCACTCCAACAAGAGCTGACATTGCGGTTATAGTCGCCTCGCCACCTTCAGAAGGTGGCGGTTCTACCATTTTTTCCATAGCTCGCTGAAAAGTTGAGGTTTTACATTAGTAGTACCAGAACAGAAGATAATAAGGAGGCAGCAAAACCAAACAAAATAGCTTTGGTCTATATACAGAACTTATTCTGGTGAACCCATGTAAAATAATAGTTGTATTTTATTGCAAAGTACATAATAAAACCAGGTTCCAAACATATGACCATGTACCATCGCTAATGTATTGTCTATTTCTTCACATTGTATTGAGGCTAAGGATAAAGAGATGAAGTTTATAATACGGTAAGCATAGTATGATATCATTCATATCACAAAACAACTGAGAACAGACAAACAGGCAATGTAATGTTGTGTGGGCAAGTCCAGCACGGAACTAGATTACAGGTCAAGATCAAAGGAACATCACTCCTCTCTTTTAAACCTTGTAAGGTGCAATGATACGATAAGAAAATTGTGTATAAAATTTAAAAGAGTAATAGACATTGGCTGCAAACCATGCAGTTCAAGGCACAAGTCAGAGTTAGTAGTTGTTAAAAGGCATGAGGATTAAGGACTTACAATAGCGGCTTTGACTGGTGTAGTCATGCCCTTCTTCTTGCTGGTGTGACAGTCCTTGGAGATTTCCACAGCATTTGGTTCAAGTACTTTTTGGTCCTTGCGGGCTTTCCTATGCATTTGGAACAAGTCAATATATATCTGATAATATGGTACAGCGAAAAGAGTGAAACGACAGTTAATTACAAGAGCCTCGCAGTGTGCAATATAGCTACGAGATCCTGTCGTCTGTTGGAATTTCACTTTCGTACGGTTGGCCTTGTTCTTTGAATAGTTCACCTACAAGAAGATAGATTTGTGTGGCACATGCGTAAATAGGACTTCAACATGTGATCTGATCACATATATATAATGTACCTGATACTTCGGATCGGACCAGTGTTTAACGAGGCCTCTCTAGTCTTCATCAGATATATTTTCCACTGGAGATGTTTGGGCAAGTTCACTGTTAGCCTTGCCTTCAAAGTGAGTTTTCCTCAAGTTATACCGATACTGTCGCAGAGCAGACTTGAAAACATGGGTGCAAGCTTGTCTGATTGCATCATCTTGGCTATCCAACTTGAACCTCATCTGTTCAAAATTATGGGAGTCTCATTATCAGCAGCCTAGAAAGTATTGGATAGAGCAAGACGATATTACTAGTTTCCATACATAACCATACTTACAGATAAATGGTCGAGGAAGGTGTTGAACTGGGTTTCGTCTTTGTCATTCCTGTACTGAATCCATGTTGGGAGGATACATACATGACACCTAACAGCAACCGCTGCCTCTGATACTAAGTTGGCTGACTCTGTAGCATCACGTTGCCTTTTTAAACCTACCTCAAAATGGATCTCCATTCTTCCTCCTCTAGATTTAGTTAACCTATCGAGCATTATCCCTGATGTTCGTTTCCTCTTGCGCCTAGGTGCTAGTCCAACAACAAACATAGGAAGTGTTAGTGTACATCAAACTGTGAGACTACATATAAAGAAGCATGCAACTGTAACTTGACTCCAGCAACTACCTTCTTGCTGTTGAAGCTCACAAAGTTCATCTGATCTTGCCAACTCATCTTGTGCAAGAGTGCTTCGGAAGTAGTGTCAGGTGGCAAGGGAGCTTGGGAACGTGCTGCTAGCTGAGTTGACCAACGAGTAAATCGTGCAGCTGGTGGTAATGTGGAAGGTGTTGCAACAACTAGGGTTGTCTCTGCTTGTTTGGTGGCGGCTATTTGTTTCTGTTTGGCTTGTTCTGCAGCTCGTTTAGCACGGGATACCCTGTTGGTACAATTTTCCGCTGGACTTTGACATTCTATTGCACCATCAGTACCAGCAGAATCTGCAGGATTCTTCCGCTTCTCTTTCCCTGTCATTCTGTCTTGCTTCCTCTTTCTCTGTGCCATGTTAAGTCAAGCCGACAAGAAAAACGAATAAAAATTTAGTTCTTTAGGACAAATTGATGCGTGATACAGACGAACTGAACTTTGATGTTAGACAACCACATGATAGGAGGATGTAATATGTAAGAAAAACAAGACGGCATGAGATAACCAGAACTATGATGTGTAAACTAAGCAGAAGATATTTCACTAAATTTGAAGCAATGCAATGGAAGGTAGACACCATATGAAAGATGCTACAAATATCGCTCTGCCAAGTTAACAGTGTCTCATCATAAATACCGTTTAAACAAATGTGAAGCAGTACAAGAAATAAATCATATGCAAGATGCAAACAACATCACACTATCAAGTTAAAGGTCTCTCGTCATTAGTGCCATTGCATATTCACAGCTTATGATGTGTGAACTAAGGAGAAGGCATTTCAACAAATTAGAAGCAATGAAAGCTAGACACCATATGAAAGATGCAACGAATATCACTCTACCAAGTTAAAACTGTCTCGTCATAAGTGCCATTTGAACAAATTAGTAGTACAAGCTAGAAAAGAATGCAAGATGTAACCTATATCACACTCCGAAGTCAAACGTGTCTTATGATAAGTGATTGTTGCAGGTTACACAACAGTAGTAATTTGATGTAAGAACATGGTGTGATAGACAGATATTGTATGTTCTAGAAACAGGAACACGTGTCTTATTCAAGTATAATGTGTAAAGTAAGCAGATGGAATTCAACAAAATTAGAAGCAATACAAGCTAGACATCACACATAACATGCAACCACATATAACAGTGCCAAGTTAGAGGGAGCACCGGTGATGGTGCACTAGGGGAGACGTGCTCATCATAAACACAGCTACGTTGAGTGTCTATGCATGTGTTGTCTTGGAAATCATCTTGGGGGGATGGAGGAGTAGAAACTGTAGAGGCCCTCCATTTGGAAGGAGCACCTTTATCCACTGCCTTGCTAACTTCCTTCCGCTTTATTGATTTTGAATTGTCAAGTAAAACCGACAAGAAAAAGCAATAAAATTCTCTCTTCAGAACTCATTCATGCATGATACTGACAATCACTAGTTTGATGTAAGGCAAACACATGATACCAGGATGGAATATGTACGAAAAACAGGACGGCATGGCATGTTCACAACTGTTTGTGTAAACTAAGCAGAAACCATTCCAACAAATAAGAAGCAATGCAAGCTAGACACCACATGAAAGATGCAACCAATATGACTCTGCCAAGTTAAAAGCGTCCCATCATAAATGGAATTTCAACAAATTAGAAGCAGCGCATGCTGTAAATCATATGAAAGATGCAACTAATATCGCACTGCATATACTAAAGGTGTCTCGTCATATTGATTGCTGCGGGGTACAAAAAAACAATAGTTTTATGTAAGGACATGCTTAATAGACAGATGTACTATGTACTAAATACAGGAAGGCATGTCACATTAACAGGTATATTGTATAAGCTAAGCAGAATAGCACATGCAGTTTAACCAGATTGGAAGAATTACAATCTAGACACCATATGCAACATGCAACCACATATCACGCTGCCAAGATAGAGCAAGCACATGCGATGCTAGTGTAGGGGAAATGCGGTAATCAACTACAAAGCTACGTTCACTATCTTCATCTAGCCTTGCTATTTCTTGAGAATCATGTCGGGAGGCTGACGCTGCATTCTTTAAATGAGGATTAATCCACTTGCCTGACTGCCTCATCATAAGTGATTGATGAGGGATACACAAGAACATTAGTTTGATGTAAGAACATGGTTAATACACAGATGTACTAGTATGTACCAAAAACAGAAAGGCATGTCATATTCAAAGGTATAATGTGTAAGCTAAGCAGATGCAATTTAACCAAATTGGAAGCAATACAAGCTAGACATCTGGCTGGAGTGGTGAGCATGATCATCTAGGACCTGAGAGCCTGGTGGGAGGCGGGCTGCTTCGCCACCATCGCGGCTTTTTAGTTGGCTTCCAGGTGATGCCTCTCTTTGCTGGGCTAGTCACTGGCTCGGCCAGTGCCCTGACTAGCTATTTGTCTTCTGGTGCTCATGGGATGGTGGTTCATGTGAAAAATATATTCCCTTATCTTAATAAAGACCGACTTCGGCCTTTCGAATACAAGCTAGACAACATATGGAACATGCAACCACATATGACACCGCGAAGTTAAAGCAAGCACCTGGGATGCTGGTTCATTGCGGGCGAGGTCATCAACTCCAGAGCTACGTTTACCGTCTCCCTCTGCTGACACTGCACCTATTATAAGGCTGAAACGTGTCTGGCCTATCCGCGTACGATGCTGGAGCGACTTCTCTCTTTTCTTTTTTGCTTCTCTCATAGCAGCAGAGTCTGAAATACCCTTGCATAAAAACACAATAGTGAGAGTATGGGTGAAGTGTGTGCAGAACTAGTGCACTATAAAAGTAGAAGATAGCAGGTGGCTGAAAAATAAATGACAGGAGACATATGATAGCTCTACAACATTGCATGGCAAACAAAATTAGATTCTACTCCGTATGATTTATAATATATGAGCACAGGAAATGCAGGTACTCCTCCAGCCCACCACCACATGTGGTCATATCAAGATAACACTCGACTAAAAATAAATAGGTCAGTCGATTTTTTTAATGAACTGTCCGATCTATAAGGAACGGGCAGATGGCCTTCGTCTACCTCCCGCCAGTCACTGTTGACGATCTTTCTCGAACCGCCAGCGACCACCGGCCCAGACCCTTGCCTCCGCCGCCCCGCCCTCCCCTCGACCTCACACCACCGCCGTGCTTGGCAGCGCCCCCAGGCCATCCCTTTAATCCCGGCCGACCTCCAGATCGGGCGCCAGTAGCTCTAGGCCCCACACGCCCCTAAGATAAACAACGAGGCACTGCTTCCCCGACGTAATAGGCGGACTAGCGCCTGTTACGCTGGGGAATGCTTCCGTTAATTGGGAATCAACTGACCAGGAATTGAAATTAAGGGGGCGATGGACCTCTAGCTAAGGTGAAATAGTATATGAGGAGAAACCTTGTGCATCGTGAGTTACTAGGAACATCTAGTATCAAGAAGAAGCGGTCAACTAGTGTCTTCTGTGGGATGAATACCGTGCAAGCAGACACGTAAGATTTGCACGAATAAGGGAAGAGGAGTACCATTTTCGGTTGCCGGTGTGGTCGCCTCCACATGTCGCGCCAATCTTCTTCTTTTTGCCGGGGAAACCAATGTTCTGCAGGAGGGTGCAGGTTTGGACGAACCCATGGCCAAATTGTTGACTGTGTTGCCGTGGCCGTATGTCGGCGGAGGGGAAGCAGATCCGAGGCAACAAAGGACGGCGTAGTTGGAGCGGCATCGGTGAGGCGCAGGACGGCGTGGTTGAACTGGCTCGGGTACGGATGGCTCGGCCTCGGCTTCAACTACTAGCCGTGGAGGGCGTTGCGGTTGAGGTTGCGATGGACGACGACGTCGGGGTATCGGCTCCGGCGTGATGGAGGAGGGCGGCGGTTGATGGGAGGAATGGGGTGGCGGACGGAGGACGCCGGGGTTTCGCGGCTGGTGGAGAGGTAGTTTTTGCACCCACGGAGTACGAATGGGGAATCGGACGGGTGGGCGGGGGGAGGGGGAGAACCATGTTTCGGTCTGGGACGCGCTTGTTTTTGGCTTTTTGAACAGAAGATGGGACGCGCTTGTTTGAAATTTGGGGAAAGTCCAAACTTTGCCCCCCTCTTAAATTTCGGACCTACTGCGGGTCGGGGGTAGGATGGTAATCCCAGGTGTCCCAAATAGTGGACAGGAGCGATTTCGGCCGCGCGCATGTGTGCTTAGGCGGCCATTGTGTATGAATGTTTTTCGGAGGCGGTTGCGTGACGTCTAGATGAAGCTACAAACCTACCCCGGTTTAGACCTTTGGACATCGGGCCGGTAGGTTTCACGGGTCCGAGTTATTAGAAAAGTAATTTCCTTGTACTACCAAACATTGGTCTCACACGGTTTCGGGCGAGTAGAGGCTCTTTTGGCGCTTCGTTCGAAATTTTGAAACACAAGCATTCACGTTTAGAGTACTCTTGAACTTTGAGGATTGACCTAAATAGACAACGTTAAATTTGACCTTGTATGTTTGAAAACCTCATTAAATTATCCGCTTCTTTTTGAAATTTTGACACTTGAAAATCCTATAACTATGATTATTTTGGAATGGAGGAGCTAAATTTGAATCTATTTTGTACACGACTACATATGCTATTATGTACAAAATCAGAGCAAAGATTGGTGCCCCCATAATTTAGGTATGATTTACAAATGCCATGATATCAAATTCAAATAATTGAATGGACTTCATGTTGAATTTGATTTTTTTTAAACCACCTTAAGTTGAATTCAAATGTATGCTAGTTCATAGGTAGCTATTTATAATGTTCATTGTGTAACTTTCGTATGTATAATGTGCTTTACACACACAACATGAACTATACACATGTTTATATTCGATTGCTAAAGCGATGCATTGTCTAGAGTTCAAAATATTTACTATGTGGATCAATTGTCTCGAATAATAACATAGACATGCTCAAATTTGATAGTATCTAGATGTCTGATGGATCAATGACCGTTCCTTACGTGAATTGCAAACATCATGATCCCATCCTAATATTTGGATACAATTTATATCTTTAATCAATGTGTACAACAGTCTTGTATGTGTAGTTTCACTCTCCATCGGTGGTCTCTCACACATGCTCACACACTCTTTCCCGAGGTGTCTTTCTCGCACACATGCTCTCGATATAACCCTCCCTCCCTCTCGTAACCATTTACGACTGTTTTCACTAACCTTTATCACAAGCACTCTTCCTCTCGCAAGCATACACACGCACAATCCCCATCGACCCTTTCTATATACATAGACTTGCCTACGTGTCTCCTGTACGCACATTATTTTTAGGCCTGTCTCTCACGCATTGTCTCACACCTCTCTTCCTAATCGACGAGTATGATTCTAGCAAAGCATTCTGTACGATGCCCCTTAAAGTTAGGTTGGATGCATAGTAATATCAGAGATAAAGGGGTTACCTTAGTCCGAGAACCTAGAGTTACAAATCCTAGCCGGCTTTGTCAGTGGACATAGAGTCCTTCACAATTATGCTATATTTGTCTTGTACGACTAGTCATCCATGGGTCTCTCTAAATGTTTCACGGGCTGACCAATGTGGCGCAGGACGGAACCGAACGAAGGGCCTCACCTCGACCCACCGGACCTCACGCGGTGACACACCCTCTGCCCCCACGTCTCGTTATCTTCTCACACCCACACATACCAACACAGACACCACACACACAAAAAAATTCTCCTGGTGCCTCTATCCACTCCCCGCTTGCATATACACACTCAAGGGAATCTCTCGCCGTGACGTCATATTCGTCTCTCTCTCTCTCGGCCACTCTTATTTCTCGTGCTATCTATCCCACGCCCCCTTCCCCCGCCGGCCCCTCTATCCATGCCTCTCTCAAATACGTAATACACACACATACCTCTCTAGGCCCTGCCAAATGCATCAACTACACATTCACACATGTTACATCACGTACCCCATTGATCTAAAAAGCCCTCTCTTCACGTTTATTTAGCATACAACATTCCTTTTGAATAAAGTGTGGCCAAAAAATATTTTAGAATTTCTACATATATACAACATTACAAAGTTATATGGAGGAGTATGAACGCTTGCATTGCATGGTGCCCACAATGATATTTATTCCACACTATGAATTTGTATATTTTTATACTATATATAAAGTTAGTCATAATAAAGAGAAACGAAGAGCATCTCTCTCCATCGCATACCCCCCTCTACGCCCCTTTCACGTACGCACACAAACTATCTCCAGGTCCTCTAAAAGTAAGCCCCCAGCACATTCACACATGTTTCATCTCTCTCTCGCGATATATACAGTGACGATCATTGTATTTGAAGCGAAAGCACGATACGTACATTGGACTTCAAAATCCACTCATTACGGTCACCATTTACGTTTGGTGGTTATTATACAGTCACGGGCTCACCGTACAACTATGTATTTGCTCAAGACATGACTAGTTGACCAGTTAAACGCTCCACGTGGCACCTCTAGTGTTGCATCACATTATCTCACTACCATCGGGCCCACCTGTCGGCTTGTATCTAATCTACATCTACACTCTTATAAAGTACTAGCAAGATGCCCATGCATTGCACGGAACATCAAGATGCATTTGTATGAGTAGTTTATCTTGTGGGAGAAAAGGATGAACAAGGGAAGGCCTTATTTGCAAGTGTGGAGAGGGGTGTGGGTATCTTTTTGCAAAATTGCCATAGTTTCCTTCCTATCTGTCAGATATAGATCGAACGGCCTATAATGCAGGATGGCAGGCACACGATCATCACCGACTATGCTTTTTATAAGAGTAGGGATAAAATACACTATTATAAAAAACAGAGTTGGTGATGGTGGTGTGCCTGCCATCTTGCAATATAGGCCCTCCGATTTATATCTGACGGATAGGAAAGAAACTATCACAATTTTGCAAAAAGGTACCCACACACCTCTCCACATTTGCAAATAAGGCCTTCCCTCATTCATCATTTTCTCTCACAAGATAAACTAGTCATACAAATGCATCTTGATGTTACGTGCAACGCACGGGCATCTTGCTAGTAAGAATGAAAACAAACGACAAAAAAATATTGGACGGTGGTTCGAAGTCATGACCGCGGGCACAGCGGACAAGGTGGCCTTGTATTGGTAAGCTGAGCCATCTGTTTTAACACACATGAGCTGGTGTGGTGATTATACACACACGCACGCATGCACATGAACTGCATGCACGCAACACTCACACGAACACATGCACCCACGCACACACGCAACACTCACACGTACACACGCAGCCACGCACGCAACACTCACACGCACACACGCACACATGCATGCACAGTTGCACACACCAGTACACCACACGACCAACACACACTCTCACGCTCAAGTGCTCAACCTACACGTGCATGCGCACACATCAGGCCCTGACAGACACATACACAACCAGGTGATTCCCGCGCACGGGGTGGAATCTTGTCGCGCCTGCGTAAATTTGTGTTTATCTGACCTTTTACCTATGCGAACTGACAGGTGGGACCCACAAGGAACGTGGTCAATTTAACTAGTCAACATGGTGCCACGCAGACTATTTGGCCGGTCAACAGAGTGCAATCCGATGCTAAACCGTGAGCAAGTGACCTATAATCACCGCAAAACGTATATAGTGACCGTAATCAGCTTATTCTGAAGTTCGGTGAACGTATTACACTTTTCTCTTTGTAGGCCCTCCAAAACTACATCTCTACACTTTCTCGCATGTTACATCTAACAACTATGCAATACAGCACTACTACTACACTCTAACACAATAAATCACATGTGTTTTTAGTTTTACTAGATATCATATTGTTACTTAATTATTCAGTTTGCATACATTAAAATTGCCTTTCAAATGTATGGCCAGTATCATATACCGTGCGGGAAAAATCCCGCCCTTTCCTGTTTAATCGGGTTTCTATCGATGGATGGTGCGAAACAGCAAAACTATAGTACTATATACAGTACAAGTGACAGTTCACTGGGCCGTCGTGTCGTGTACTCCTCTGTCGTAAGAGTGGAGCGCTCACTTTCATAAATCTTCTAGTCCCTTTCGCTGACATGTGGGACATCAAGCTACCGGGTCCACATGCCATACCGGAATACATTGCAGAGCAGCCGGGGTGAAGCACCTAGTCATGGCGCCAGCATAGTAATGAGCAATGAGGCGTCAAATCACAAAGTTGCACCTTTCCCGCAGTTAAGTTGGAGGGACGAAGTAATAATGCTAAAAAAAAGTTGGAGGAACGAAGCAACCATCATTTCACTCGTTGCTGAAGCTGCTTCTCCCTCATCTTCTTCAAGCTAACCACGTGTTGCTTCTGCCGTTGTTCTGCCTCATGTGGGAAGAGAATCGGCTTGGTTAAGCACTGACACGTGGGATTGCATGTTAGCAAACCGCCAGGACAACGTCCCCTAAAAATAAGAAACCTCCCCCGCCATCCGCGCTGTCGTGGAATTGTCACGGCAGATGTCCTAGCAAAAGTACTTAGTCGTGGAGCCATCGCAACTAGGAAGCAAGAAAGGGTTAATCGGGATAAAGGACACGGGGTTTATACTGGTTCGACCCCTTACGGTGAAGGTAAAAGCCTACGATCCAGTTTTGAGTGGGATTGCTTATGTCTCGATAACCAGGGAGCGAATCCGCTTGACCTAGCTCTCGATTTGATGTTACTTGCCCTGAACCGGCGCCGGGTTGTCCCTTTATATCCAGAGGTTGACGCCCGACGACTCATAGAGTCCCGGCCGGCTCATAAACAGTGTTCGGCTCGGTTTCTATCTATTCCTGCCTTATAATACAAGTTACACATATATGGCGGTTTATCTCTACAGGCCTTAAGTCGCCCTTTTGGGCCTTGGGCCCTTAACTAACCCACCATCTCCAGGAGTCATCTTGGGCTTCAAGAGTCGTCTTAAGTATAACCCGGCACCTTCTGGCGGGTCATACTAATAGTTATATCCCCAACATTAGGCCCTAGATTGATTTGAACTGGTTCATGTCAATCTTCAACACTTAGAAAAATCTTCTGCTCTCTATTTCACGGCAATTTGTAACCCGCCATGATGTCATATGTCATTAATTCATATTTTATCCAATATATCTCAACGGATCCTTATCTTTAATAACCATCTTGAGAATCGAGGCGTCCTGACAAGCTGGATACCCATATTTTTCGGCCTCCTCGTTTTTCGCGCCCCTTTACCAGTCTTCCCCTTATAAATAGGCACGACTGGTCTTTCTTCATTCTCCCCCTTTCCATCGTCTTCTTCCTCTCGCGACCCTACTGCCGGTCAAGCTCCGCCGCCGCCGCAGCGCACTTCATCTTCCTCGACCCCGGCCGCTGCATCAACCTGAGCTTGTCCAGAGAACGGCGGCGACCCTCCGCAACAGATCTGCGTCCGTAAGTCCTTGCTTTTCCGCAGCTTAGATCCACATTAGGGTTTGCTAGTTCTTCTGTGTTCTTCGCTGTTCATCACGGATTCTTCGTAGTTTCTCCACCGCAGTCTCTTTTGATCTAAAAGAAGTATGAAACTCATGCGGTAGCTGTTTCGCATCCATTTCAGATGCTAGTAGATCCCCTTTTCTTGTACAAAGGCCTCTTTTAGAACTGATGAATTCCTCTCTATTTCATTTTTAGGTCTAGAATATTTTCTTTTCTGAGCAACCGTTTGATCCAAAATAATGACTGCTATCTGTGAAACTTGTTTTTATGAGACTTAGCGAAATATCTGTGTTTTTTGATAGATCCATCCAGCCTTGGCGGCTCTAATCACTGACTTAAATTGCAATGCTCAACAGATAACATCAACCACACATGGTGGCTTAAGTAACTTGACTGCTCATGGCGGTTTAAACAACCTAACATAATTAGCCATATACCATTAGGCCCCTTCATAAGCCGCCATCTTGAATACGCACTGTAACATTTGTCTTCTCCGGCTTAAGTTTGAACCGGTAATTTTACTCTTTTGCTAGGCTTCTGTCTTCATAATGCCGCCTAAAACACACGTCACATGCAATTGGGTCAAATACATCATCACAGATAGCACACTTGACGATTTTGTGAAGACTAACTATCTGCCAAAGAAGGAAATCATGTCCTACCGTGCACCCGATCCAACCGAGGAAAAGCCTCAACCCAAAGAGGGGGAAGTCATTGTCTTCACTGACCACATGAACCGAGGTTTTTCCCCACCTGGCTCAAAGTTTTTCAGAGTTCTTCACTTTTTTGATCTCCGTCCTAAAGACATCGGACCCAACTCCGTGTCTAATATTTGCAACTTTCAAGTGTTCTGTGAAGTGTATCTTGGAGAAGAACCCAGCTTGCTACTCTTCAGAGGGTTGTTTTACATAAACCGCCAGAATGAACGTACCAACGGGCCTAGCTTGGAACTTGGTGGGGTCTCAATCCAACGACGGAGAGACGCCATTTTCCCTTACGCAAATCCACCGAGTCACCCCAAAGACTGGAACCAAACATGGTTCTACTGCCAAGATACTTCTCCGGCTAATGAGAACCCTTTACCCAGCTTTCGCGCCTCGCGCCTCGAATCTACTCATCCTTTACCAGACAAACTATCTGCTGCTGAACGCCAGAAACTTTCCCCCACCATGACCAAAGTCAAGGCACTTTTGGGGAATGGTTTGAATGGTATCGATTTGGTCCGGGTCTGGGTTGCTTGGCGGATCATTCCATTAAGCCGCCATTCCGGTTTGATGTGCACCTATACCGGTGAGAAAAATGATTTTCTGTGGCACAGTTCTGTTGATTTACCTGAAGATGTCATTGATGATACGACAAAGTCGCTCTTGAACGAGAGCCTAGCAAATTGTGGCAAGTTTTACTTAAGTCCTTTCTGCAAAGCTAACCCGGCTCCAGCGGTAAGCCGCCAAACTTGAGTATTCTTACTTTCACCCTTAAGGTTTTGTCTTTACTCAGACTCTCGCTGTTTTTCACAGGCTAATGATCAATTTTGGAAAGCAAAGTACGACCATGAAGCTGCAAAGAAAGCCAGGAAGGCCAAGAAAGCCGCCCGGAAATTCGCTGCCAAGAGGAAAGGGAACAAGACCAGCGCTTCGGATTTGCTTCATTTAGAAGATACCTCTGAGTCAGAGGTAGCCCTTGACTCTCTTGGCTCCTTTTTTAACCACCTTATTGACACTAATTATCAGCAGGAAGACACGGCAACCAGTCATGGAAAAGCTGAAGAGGTAACTATCATTTCCTCTGACTCCGAGCCTTTGCCAAGACAGAAAATCCGAAGAGTAACCCGGAAAGTAAGATTTTCACATCCCTTAGCTTACCACAATCCTCAATTTCTTTTGAAGCGACAGATTCATGAGAGCCGGAGGCAGACCCGGACCAGTAAAGATGCGGAACTCTCCTCCGGCCTACCCAATGTACCAAGGAAGCGCCAGAACGAGGTCACCTCCGATTTAAACCTCTTTTACCCTTTGGCGGGTCTCACTCGTCAACCACTCAACTCTTCTGACACAAATTATCAGGAAACTTCACCTTCCTCCGGCGAGTCAATGCAATCCAATTTGTCGGCTTTTAAACCCGCTCTAGGGTAATGATAACCTGCTTATCTTGTGTTTATTTCAATTTGTTGTATTTGTACTGACCTTTTGATCTTATGCAGCAGAAAAGCCAAGCCCAGCAAAAGGGCGAAGAAAAACAAGCCGGCCGAAGAGCCAATTTTAAATGAGCCGGAACTTGGAACAGTTGCACCTGAAGCCTCCACTCATGAGCCGCCACCTGAGCCAGCTCATGATATACCAACGCTAACTACTGACCCGCCTGCCGAGCAAGCCGTTGATGGTTCTGAAAACCCGGAAGTCCCTAGCCCGACCAAGACGGATGATCCGCAAGACCCTGATGTCGAAATCACCAAGACCAGCTTTGTTGAGCCAGGGAGGCCGACCGTGCTAGCCAAGTGTTCCGCCAAAGAGGAACTTCTAGAACACCACAGGGTTAAGCTTGATGTCGCTGATTATTCTCACATGAGTATTGGAGAAGTCTTTTCTGGCTATATGAGCCAAGTGCACAGCAGCCGTGACATCGAAATTAACATGGTGAAGCAGATGCACCAGAAGTTTGAGGTACAATCTTTTCTTTGTACTCAATTACCCTTACCATGCCAGCCCCCAAGTCTATTGCTTATGATGAAATATGATGTAGACTTAGAAACAAGCTTGAAAATATTAGTAATATATCTGGACAAGGCATGTAAGAAATCCGGCTTACTTTGTAGCCTCCAAAAGCCGGTTTAATCAATATAAATGAGCCGGTCTTTCCCATGCTTATGCAGAATATACTCCTCGTGTAGATTGAACAGCAACATGCATTAGCCCCCAAGTGCCAAGTATTCTTGCTTGCAAAGTTCTTGGGACTTATTCTCATAAACCGCCAGTTAGATAAAACCTTCGTTAGACATTAGCCCCCAAGTGCCCAGTATTCTTGCTTGCAAAGTGCTTGGGACTTAGTCTCATAAACCGCCAGTTAGATAAAACCTTCATGAGACATTAGCCCCCAAGTGCCAAGTATTCTTGCTTGCAAAAGACTTGGGACTTAATACTATATGCCAATATCCATGATTTTAACCCGGTATTTGTGCAGGCCACGACTGCTCAACTTCAATTAGAACTGTCTGAACTGAAGAGCCGCCTGGAGGCCCAAGAGACTGAATCTCAGAAGGCTAATTCCAAATTTGAATTCAGTATATCTGAACAAGAGAAACTGAAATCCGAATTTGAAGTTGAAAAGAAGGCCTGGGCTGATGAAAAAATTGCCTTAACCCAACGAGCCGAAGCAGCGGAAAAAACTCTTGAAGAGGTAACCACTGAATTATCCGGCTTAAAACACCGTGTATCTCAGATGGTCTCCGCAATCTTTGGCAAGTCGCCCTGCCAATGTTAAGTATTAAACGTTTCTAATACTCATATGAATTTGTAGTTAACTCACCTGATAATGCTATACAGGGCCCAGGAGCTCCAACCTTAACCAGAACATGCTGGTGAAGCTGAAGACGGTCTACACACTCGTGGAACAACTGTATACCGGATCTCAGCGTGCCTTGGCCGCAGTTGCCCTGTCAAACGAAGTCCCCACACTCCTGGCGGATGTACTAAAATGGCTTGTTGTGCTGCCCCAGCGGTTTAATGAATTAAGGCGATCTTCTGCGAGAGCCGGAGCCGTAGCTGCATTAAGCTGGGCCAAGGCGTGGCTACCGGAGCTAGACCCGGCCGACATCGCCATTGGATATCCAAGTGTGAAGGAGGACGGTACATCATTTGAACAGAAGGACTTCACCGCTTGTGTGAAGGAAATACGCCCTATGGTCACCCTGATTGGTAATGACACAGATCTTACCAAGTACCAACCGGGTTATGACACAGAAAATCGGAGAATTCCAACGCCACATTATGAAGTGATCAGCCTGATCCCTCCAATTCGTAAGCACACCTTCGCCCTTGAAGTTGACCCGGCTGGATTAATTGATGATGAAGGCGAATTTGAAGCTTTGAGTGGCATTGACTGGTCATCATCAACCTTCCAGGACAGGGAACAAGATAGAGGAGCGGAAAGGGATGATCTGGAAGCTTCAGGCCAAAAAAACAATTGATCCGGCAGGCGGCTCATATTTATATTTTGCTGAAAAACAATGTTAATAATTTGGACTCGGGGAGTCATGTAGTAGGGTAGAAATAACTTGATTTTTCCGTGCCGTCGTTGTCGGGGGTTGGGTGCGACATATGCCAATGGATGGCTTATCATGGTGGGAGCGAGTAGAACATCACCAGTGCCTGGAAGCGGGCTGAGGCGTAGACACGAACACCGGTGCACTTTACCCAGGTTCGGGGCTCTCCTAGGAGATAACACCCCTAGTCCTGCTCTGCGGGGTCTCCGCATGATCACTAAGGCACTAGTTAGTACAATGGTGTTCCTCGAGCTGTATGCTAGAGGTAGAAGAAGGCAGGGCTTGCTCTTCTCTCCCCCTAGGTGTGGGTCTAATTCTAATAGGTTCGAACCATTTGCATGGGTGCCCTGGGGGGTTTATATAGGCCTACCCCCAGGGGTACAATGGTAATCCGGCCGGGTGTAGGGCCCGACTGTCAGTCTCTCTAGTCGCCGGCTTCTCCGCCGGCTGCTGGGGCCCGCCGCCTGGTCTGGTACGGAGCTGACAGGCCGCCTCTGCTGCTCGCGGGTCTTGCCGGCTGCTGATTACTGTAGCCGCAACGCTAATGACGCACGCTTGGTCAGGGGGCGTGGCTACAGTCCCGCCGCCTGGCGGGAGATCACTGTAGCCACTCCCCGTCTTATCTGGTTAATGGCGCGTGGGCCCCGGGGTAGGAGCAGGCCGCCTGCTAGGAGCCGGCCTCCCTCGGGTCCGTCTGGTCTGGCCTCCACCGTCTTCCGGGCTCTCGCAGCCTGGTAGGGCCCGCCGTCTTCAGGCCGTACTGACAGGCGGTCGTCGGAGCAGGGCTCCGCCTGACAGGAGTGACGTAAGGGGTGGAGTGGCAACAGTGCCGCGTCGGGCAGAGATCTCCGCCTGTACGGAGCACTGTGGTCTGGCCCGGCCCTGGATATGGGGGTGATGCGATACACTGTAGCCTTGCACCGTCTTGTCTTCTTAATGGGGGCGCAGACTTTGAGGGCGCCATGGGCCGGCTGCTAGGAGCCGGCCTCTCTGGAGGCTGCCTGCTAGGAGTCGGCCTGTCTTGGAGCCGCCTTCCTGCGCATGGCCGTCTTCTGGCAGTCGGCCGTTCAGCCAGCCGGCCACCAGAAGGTGGCGCTTCATCTCGACGTCTTCAGGGGCGCAGCCGGCCCCGATGTCTTGAAAGGTTCGGGGACTCGGGTTAGGCTACCCGTGGGCCATTACTCCGACAGTAGTCCCCGAAGCTAGTGAGGTGCCGCGGCCGAAGGGCCAAGGAGCCTCAACAGTTTCTTTCCTCGGGTGCTCTGGATGGAAGCTTCATCCGACTCCTGGCAAGCCGCCTGGTAGGAGTCGGCCATGTCCAGTCGGATTTGTCTGAAACTTCGAACGCAATGGCGGGAACTAGGTGGCGTGTTAGCTAAGCTTCTAGGCCCGCCGCCCGCCATGGGCGTGCCACATGGCGTCAGCCAGCCGGGCCAGCCTGCCATCCCACGCGCGCGATGGGACGCGACTGCAGGCTGGGCCCGCCACCACCGGGCCTCGGCACACGAGCGGATCCGCTGCGGCCGAGCCGGGCGGTTGAGGTTCCCCGCGGAGTTACTGCGCGTAGTAACTCGCGCGATAAAGGTGGGAACGTGGGGTCATGGGCACGGTTAATCCCACGATCCCACGCCCGCCCCCTCGGCTTCATATCCCGTAGGCTATAAGTAGGGGGAGGAGAGGGAGCGGCGGGGCACGCGCGCCCCTCCACCCCGTTCTTGCCTCCTTCTTCTTCCTCTCGCCGCAGCGCCCCCGAGCCACGTCGGAGCACTGCCGCTGTTTGTCTTCGTCGAGTTCGTCCGCCCCGAGCCCTCTTGGCCCCGCACCACTCTCAGCTCCCCCGCCGCGCCATTTTCTTCGTCGGGCTCTCCATGGCGCGCGAGCGGGGAGGAGACTGGGACGGGTCAAATGTCAATGAAGATCACATCACTTTCCTCCGCGAGACGCCGCGTCTTCCCGGTGCGGGCTACGTGAAGGCGCGCGTGCCGCCGGCGGGGGAGATCTTGCCGGCGCTGGGGGAGGGCGAGCGGGTCGTCTTCCGCTCGCACTTCATCCGCGGCTTCGGCTTGACGGCGAGCGGCTTCCTCCGCTCGTTCCTCGAGTTTTATCACCTCTAGCCTCATCACATCACGCCCAACACCGTGATGATCCTGGCCACCTTCGTCACGATGTGCGAAGGCTATCTCGGCATCCTCCCCACCATCAAGCCGTGGGGAGCGTTCTTCTACACCAAGCTGGGCACCTCCGTCCGGGAGGTGGCTGCCTAGTGTGGTGCCTTCGTCACGGTGCGCCGGCCGTCGCCGAAGAATGCCTTTCCCACCATCAAGCTGCCACAATCGGTCAAGATGTGGCAGCAATCTTACTTCTATGTGGAGAACATGGACCCGGCCGTCGACTTCATCAACCTGCCAGCTTATGAAGCCTGCCTGCCGGCTGGGCCTCGGGCTAGCTGGGGCTATAAGCCGAAGCCGGTATCAGCAGATGGCACCGCCACCATCTAATGACTCCGGGAGCTGACCGACGCCGAAGGCCTCAAGGCCTCCGACTTGTTGGTCGCCTTCGTCGTGCGCCGGGTTCTCCCACTCCAAGGCCGGCCTCACCTGATCAGTTGGATGAGCGGGCATCGCGACCCGTGCTGACTGAGCACCAAGGAGATGCCGGCTGTCGAGGTTGCAAACTTGGTGAACGAGATCTCCGGCCTCAAGCTGGAGGGGTCTTGGTGCTTCGGCAAGCGGCCATACTCCCGTGCCCACCCGCCGCCTACGGTAAGTTTTTCATTTCTTTCTTTTTGGTACTCGTCTTCGTCTTGATCTTGGTCTTGACCAGCCGGCCTCTCACCATTTGAAACAGATCTACATGTCGGAAGCGACGGCCGCCAACGTAGGGGCGGGTGGTGACTACGAGCCGGACCGGGTGGTGAGCGACGTGGACGACCCCGACTTGGGGGCGGCCGCCTTGGAGGACACCGCGACGGGCGGCGTCTACGAAGCAGGCGGCTCCGAAGAAGGCGGCATCAAGACTTGGCCTGATGATGAGGAGGAGGAAGAAGAGTCGCGCCCTGCGCGGGGCGCCGGTAGGGCGGACGCGGGCCCCTCCGTCGAGCCGACTACTCGAGGCGGCATGCATAAGCGTAAACAAAGCGGAAGAAGGCCAAGAATCCGACCGCCGCGACCAGGCGTAAAGAGGCCGCCGCGAAGGCGGCCAAATACCAGAAGCTCCAAAAGGCGCCTCCTATGGTGTCGGCGTAAGTATCTTTTCCTTGTGCTCTTCTTTCTCGTTGATTCTTTCTGAGCTTCCCCTCTTCATCTTTCTTGACTTAGGGCCCCGCTCTCTCTTGGGAAGTCGGTCGCCGCCTCCATCATTGGGTCGGCGGAGACCTCCACCACCACCCGGCGAATCGATCCGGCCGCCGACCTCCGGGAGGCGCGGGAGCGAAACGCGCGGTAGGTGCGGGAGGAGCAGGAATTCGCCCGCCTGGAGAAGGCAGAGGCAAACAAGGCGGAGGCCGCCGCCTTGAAGAAGCTGGCAGAGGCCGAGGCTGCCACCGCGGCGAAGAAGCAGGCCGAGGAATCCATGCGCTGTCAGTCGGCGTTGTTCGTCATCCCCCTGAACTCTGCGCCGCCACCGCCACAGTTTGTGGCGCCGACTGGGGGAGCCGGCGATGAGCACTCGATCATGGAGAGGGACGGCGGCGACGTCGTCATGCCGGACGTAATCGTGCCCCCGCCACCACCTTCTGAGGAGGCGCGAGACAAGCAGCCGGCGGACGCACCGGTGCCACCAGCTAGAGATGAGATGGTAACCGGCCCGACTCCCGAGGTCCGCACACCATCGCGCCGCCGGTTTGCAAAGGCGGCCTCGGCGCCACGCACGCTGGAGACCGGCGCCGCGAGCTCTTTGATCCAGGACGTCGAGGCGACCAGCGCCGCGCCCACTAAGTGGGTGCGGGGAGGCGGGACGGGCCCTTTGAACAAGGCAATCCTGGACGTCCCGGCCAAGCTCCCCGCTGAAGCCGATGCTCTCAAGCACTGCAACAAGGTGTTCCTGGAGTCGCGAGTAGCCGTCCGGGTATGCTTCTTGGTTCTTCATTTTTGATTCTTGTATTTCTTATACTTCTCTGTTGGGGCGCGCCAGCGCACCCACTGGGTGTAGTCCCCGAGTTCCGGGCCGGCTGCTGAGCAGGCGACTCGAAAATTTTAACTGGCAAGCTCTGAGTACTAAAATTGTCTGATATCTTCACTGCAGGATTATCATAACCTTCGCGCAGCCGCCTTCAACTCCAAAGTCCAGGAGCTGACTCAACGGGCCGCCGACTTGTCGGAAAGCCGGAGTAAGTCTTTGTTTTCTTTCTCCGCGGGGGCGCGCTGGCGCACCCGCGGGCTGTAGTCCCCGAGATTCGGGCCGACTGCTAAGCAGTTGAGGCGGATCTCCCCGGCGACTGTTCTTCTTCTTGGTAGTTAGTGACAACTTTTTTCTCTGCGGGGGCGCGCTGGCGCACCCGCGGGCTGTAGTCCCCGAGATTTGGGCCGATTGCTGAGCAGTCAGGCCTGATCTCCCCAACAACTATTTCTCTCTTTGTTGATTGTTGATGTCTTTTTCTTCTTCTCTTTTTTGCAGAGGCCAACGCCGCCCTGCAGCAGCAGCTGGGCGAAGCCAACACCGCGCTGCATGCCAAGGAGGTGGACTGCAGCAAGCTGGCCGAAGAGCGTGACCGGCTGGTCACGCAGCTGGCGGAGCAGGCGGAGCTTCTCAAGAAGACACAGAAGGAGGTGGAGGACAAGGAGGCCAGTCTGCTTGCTGAGTTCGAGACCGAACGCTATGCCTGGACCGATAAGGAGGCCATGTTGACTGCCAGCTTCGACGAGATTGTAGACATGGTCGACGGTAAGCTGCCTTCTTTGCTCTTTCTTCAAGCCACCGGCTTCTTATCAAGCCGGCCTCTTGTTTCTGATTTTGGCTTTTTTTGCTTTTTGTCTGAGCAGACTTCTTCCCAGGTCACTCTGGTGCTGCCAACCAGGCTATCAAGGCTGATCGCGAAGGACGAAGGGCAGAAGGCGAGCAGATTGCTGCCGACGCCCCCCGCACTCTTAGCGAGCAGCTTCTCAGCATCCAGGATCATCTTCGGCCGGCTCATCGGATCCTGCACCGCCTTCAGCATGTCGGCGCCCAGGCGATCGCCGCCATGTGGCCAGACATGCCGGCTCCACATACACCCAGCCAGACCGCCGACTGGCTGGAGGTGGCGGCCGGCCGCCTTGAGGCTTGGAAGGGTTCCTCGGCCCGGGCCGGGGCACGCCGGGCCTTGGAGTTCGTCAAGGTGTGGTACCCTTGGCTAAATCTAGCCCAGTTGGCCACGCTTCGATTGGAAGCCCAAGAGGAGCTGGTAGCGGTGGAGCGTGATCTTGTCCAATGAGCCGCGGCAATCGCCGAGTACACCAACACCAGCGTCTTCGTTCCTGAGCTGGCTGAGAACGGCACCGAGGCGCTGCAGGAGTGGTTCGGGCTGAACCTAGAGGATGGCGAGGACTCGGCCGAAGTGATCGACCCTAGCGACGAGGGAGAAGGCGGGGAGGAGGAGCAAAGTGAAGAGGAGGCGCCAGAAGTTGGAGTGGACGGCCAGCCTCAGCTCGACCGCGCCTCCAGCAACGAGCCACGCCCGAGCGAGCCGGCTGCTGCTGAAGGCGACCAGGCGGGGACCGACCAGCCGGCCGCTCCACCAACCGGCACCACCGACTCCACCGTTCCGCCAAACCCATCTGCTGCCGTTTTACCTTTTGTTTCTACCTGCTTATCAGTCTTGACAAACTTCGTTAACTTCGCACAATTCCACCCGCGGGGTGTATTTCAAACTCTTGTTGAATGTCGGCCAAGGGCCTTTTGATATGTAAATATTTTTGCCGAGTTCTATCTTTCCTTGCTTTCTGCTCTTTGGCTTTTTCCCTTTGCCGCCTTCCCTCGGTTGCCGTCTTGCCAGCCGAACAGCCGCTCTGCGGACTGTGGCTGGGTCAAGTACTTAGCCACTTCCAAGGAGGCAAGTACTTAGCCGGTTAGAGTTTTCTAGCAAGTTAAGTGGAAGCCGGCCGGCCGGCTGCTCAGTAGCCGGTCGGCGAAGCAGGAAGCCGGCTTGAACTTTGTGCATGCTTTGGGTCCTTGGCCATTTTTCATGCGAACACCCTTTCTTCCTTAACTCCTGCCCACCAGACAGTCGCTCTGCGAGCTGCGGCTTCTGGCAGGAGAAGGCCTAAGTGCCAACACATTACTTGTCCGGCTGCAGGAAGCATTACATAGTACGAGGCGGCGAGTCCCCGGGTCGACTGGTCGAACCCGGTGCCAGGCGGACTAATGAAATAACGCAATGACAGGCATTATACTTATCATACAGATAAAAGAAGGCAGTCCCCAAGATCTTCTCGGGGGACCCGGAGTCTTCGTACTTAATACAAAAGTTGGCGTGGTACATACTGCATCAACTGTAAAACCTTCGAAGGAGGTTTGCATTCCATGGCCGCTCCGTCTCCTTGCCGGAGTCGTCTCTTTTGCGTGCTCGAGGCTTCTGAGCATCGATCCGGTAATAGGAGTCGTTACCCAGCACCTTGCTGATGATGAAGGGGCCCTCCCAAGGTGCCGAGAGCTTGTGCTGGCCAGCTGTTCGCTGGATCAGCCGGAGCACAAGGTCTCCCTCTTGGAAAGATCTTGGCTTGACCTTCCGGTTGTAGTATCAACGCAGGCTCTGCTAGTAGATGGTGGACCGACTGAGTACCAACAGCCGGCCCTCTTCCAGCAGATCGACGCCGTCTTCTCGTGCTTCTTTTGCCTCCTCTTCGGTGTACATGGTGACTCGAGGGGAGTCGAATTCTATGTCCGTCGGGATGACGGCTTCGGCACCGTAGACGAGGAAGAAAGGCGTGAAGCCGGTTGACTTGTTTGGAGTTGTGCGCAGGCTCCAGAGGACGGCCGGCAGCTCATCGAGCCAGCAGCCGGCCGAACGCTCCAGAGGCTCGACCAGTCGGGGCTTGATGCCGGACAAAATGAGGCCGTTTGCTCGCTCCACCTGGCCGTTTGACTGCGGATGGGCAACGGACGCTAGGTCCAGTCGGATGCCCTGCGTCGCGCAGAAACGGGCCAAGGCGCCCTTGGCAAAATTTGTGCCTCGCGGAGTAATTGACCACGGGTACCCCGAAGACGGCAAGACAACATGTCTAGACATCGGGGCTAGCAAAGCCCCTCAGTCCGACTGCCCGGCCGCTCCTGCCGGCTCCCCGTCCGACTGCTCCACCCGGCCGGCTGCCCGGCCGGCTGCCGGCTGCCGACTGCGCCAACCAGCCGGCTGCCCGAAGTCAACTGCTGCACCGACAAGACAATCGTACCGCGACATCATCTAAAGTGTATCTGTCTGTGGGCACTGTTTATAAAGTGCACCAGGGACACGTAGGCATGCACATCACGTCCACACCATCATGGGCATGGTGCCCCCATGCCCACTTGTCCCATGCCACTACATAGCTTACATAGTAAGCTAGCCATGCCTATATAAGGCACACATCCATCCATCCACTCCCATGGGCACACACATGCACTCACGCATGAACACCCACGGCCATAACCATTCGGCCACAAGAGCATGCATGGTCATCCGACCACCCGCATATACAAAGTCAGATGCCTATGGCAGCGACCAATGAAACAGCTCCAGGAGCACTTTGTACTGCCCGATGTACACCCTAGATATATATACTCAGACATGCAGGAGTAGGGGTATTATCTCTCCGGAGAGCCCCGAACCTGGGTAAACTAGTGCGTGCTACTCGCATACCCGCTCCCGGTCCTATCAGCAGCAGTCTTACCCTCACACTAAGCCCTTGTGGCATCTTGTTGAAAGTCGCAGCTCGAAGAACCGACTGTCCGACTAGCAAGAGCCAAGGCAGAAAGGATGCCCACACGAAAAACGGCTAAGGACTAATGAACTTGTATAGTGAAAAGACGGCCTCCAACCACGCTTTCCGGCTGTCAGAACAGCCGGCTGGCCGGCTTCCCAAACACTTCGCTATAATCCAACAAAGCTAGAGTACTTGCCCTTCCAATTGGCCAAGCACTTCTCCAGCCACAGATTGCAGAGCAACTGTCTGACTGGGGAGGCGATAACCAAGGGAGGGCGGCAAAGGAAACAGCAGAAGGATGAAAAGCAAAGAACAAGGAAAAGCCAAACACACGCATAGTCATATCTACATATAAAGCCCCCAACAGGCCGGCAATCAACATAGTTCGAATACACCCCTAGTGGGTGGAATTGTGCAAACTTAACAAAATATTGTTCTAAAAGTGATAAGACAGGAAAATAAAGATAGCAGACTAGACTAAAGGCGCGGTGTGGGAGCCGGGTTGGTCGGTGGAGACGGCGTCACCAGCTGAAGGAGTTGCCGGCTGGCGGGTCTCGGCCTGATCATCGCCGGCGGCAGGCGGTGCACCCGCGCGTGCCGTGTTGCTGGAGGCACGGTCAAGCTGAGGCTGGCCGGCCGCTCCACCATCCGGCCCGGCGTCTTCACCCTCCTCTTCGCCCTCGTTGCTGGAGTCGATCTCCTCCGCCGAGTCTTTGCTGTCTGCCGGGTTCAGCCCGAACCATTCCTCCGGCTAGGCAACACCGTTGTCGTCCACCTCAGGGGCGAAGGCGCTGGTGTCGGTGTAGTCGGCGATCGCTGAAGCCCGCCGGATGATAGCCGGCCGCGCCGGCTCCAGCTCCGTGTCGGCCTGCTGCCGCCAGGTGGCCAGCTGGTCTAGAATCAGCCCGGGATACCAGGCATTGACGAACTCCAGCGCCCGCCTGGCGCCGGACCGAGCCGCCGAAGCCTTCCAGGCTTCGAAGCGGCCGACCGCCACCTCCAGCCAGTCGGCAGTACGACTGGGGGTGCGGGGAACCACTTCGCCAGGCCAGAGGGCGGCCAACATCTGCGCCCCGACACGTTGAAGCCGGCAGAGCAGGCGATGAGCCGGCTGGAGGCGGGCCTGGATCGCCAAGAGCTGCTCCTCCAGCGACCGGCGAGCGTTTGGCGCAATCTCGGCGCCAGCCTGCCTCTATGCCTCGTGGCGGGCCTCGATGATCTGGTTGGCGGCGGTAGAGTAGCCAGGGAAGTACTCTGCGCAAGAAAGAAAGAGAAAGAAGAGAAAACACCAAGTCAGAAAACGAGCCAAAAACGGCAAGCGGCAAGAAAGGACGAAGAAGAAGGCGGCTTACCGTCAACCAAATCTTCGATCTGGCCATAGCCATTGATCAGCGTCTGCTTCGCTTTGGCCCAGCTAGCCGCCTCTGTCTCGTACTCGGCCTGGAGGGCGGCCTCGCTGTCCTGCACAGCCTTCAGGGCCGCCTTGTGGCTCTCCTCCTGGTCGGCCAACCTCTTGGCCAGGCGGTCACGCTCCTGCGCCAAGGCGGCAAACTCGGCCTCCTTAGCACGAAGGGCGGCCTGAGACCCTCCCAGCTGCTCCCTTAGACTGGCGTTGGCCGCTGCAGCGATGGCAGAGAAAGAAGAAGCAATAAGAAGAAGTCGTCAAGGAAGATCCGACCCGACTGCTCAGCAGTCGGCCCGAATCTCGGGGACTACACCCAGTGGGTGCGCTGACGCGCCCCCACATGAGATAAAGGACGAAGCACTTACCCCGGCTCTCAGATAGGTCCGCAGTCTTCTGGGTCAGTTCCCGAGCCTGGGAATTGAAGGCAGCCGCGCGGAGGTTGTGGTAGTCCTGCAAGTCAGGCAGGAGAGCGAATGAGAACAAGAATAGCAACACAAGGTCTGCTAGGAAGTTCCAAGCCGCCTGCTCAGCAGCCGACTCGGAACTCGGGGACTACACCCAGTGGGTGCGCTGACGCGCCCCCACGGAAGAAATCAAGACCAAAAAAGCAAAGACAAGAAGACTAACCCGGATGGCCGCCCGCGTCGCAAGGAACTCGTCGTTGTACTTCCTCAGCGCCGTAGCCTGGGCTTGAAGCCGGGTCCGGACGTCCTGCGCGGCCACATTCATCACGACCGTCCCTCCGCCCGGCATCCACCCCGAGCTGGCGCTGGCCGCCTCCATATCCTGGGCCGACGAGCTGGAGCCCGCGGCCGGCTGCGGCTCTGATGCAGCCTTCTGCGTCTCTGACGCGGCCTTCCCCGTGCGCTGGCACGACGGCGTCCGGACCACCAGATCAGCCCTCGCGGCCGGCTCGCCCCTGGCCGATTGCACAGGCGGCAGGTCAGGCCGGCTGCCTTGAGTCGCCCCAGTCGGAGGGGCCGGTGCCGCCACCCTCTCCAGGATGACGACGTCGTCCTCCCTCTCCAGCCCCGGCCGGTCACCGCCGGCTTCTTCTGGCGGGGGCTCTGGGGCCCCAGGCGCTGCGACGCGCAGTGGGGTGACCAGCAAGGCCCCCTCCGCCATCGCCGCAGCCGCAGCCTCCGCTTGGGCCTTGGCCGCAGCGTCAGCGCGCGCCTTCGCCGCCTCCTCCTCCTGCACCGCCTTGGCGGCGGCCGCCCTCAATGCCTCCGCCTCCCGCGCCTCCCGCTCCTCCCGCGCGTTCCGCTTCGTCACCGCCTGAAGACCGGCACGGGGGTCCACGCGGCGAGTAGTGCTCCCAGATCCTCCCGGCGACCCAACAACGGAGGCGGCAGCAGCCCGCTCGAGCGACAATGGAGCTCTGGTTTTTTGGAGAAAGGACGAGGATTCAGGAACTACCAGAGAAAAGAAAAAAGAATACACGAAGGAGTATATACTTACGCCGACACCGTCTGCGGCTGCCTCACCGCCTTGCGGAAGTGGGCCGCCTTCGCGGCCGCCTCCTCCCTCCTGGTCGCCGCTGCCCCGCCTCTGGGCTTCTTCGGCCGACTACCGAACAAGCCTGGCGCGGCGCGACGCTTTTGCCCGCCGCCCCGAGCAGGCGGCGCGGCGGATGAACCCGCGCCGTGGCCAGGCGCCGGCTGGCGGCGTGGGACAACTTCCGCCTCGTCATCGTCCGGCCAGTCGTCGAAGCTGACTCCAAGCCCGGAGCCGCCTGCCTCGCCGCCGGCTTGGCCACCGCCCGCCTCGGTGTTGTCATCCATAGTGGCCGCCCCCAAGTCGGGGTCCTCCAGATCGTGCTCCGCCCAGTCGGGGACGAATCGGCGCTCCGCTTCCGACCCGCCTGCAGGCCGAAGAAGAGGGCTCTGTCGAGACAAGCCGACTAGTCAGAGTCGTCCACAAGGAACTCGGCGACAAAACTGAGAGAGGAGAAAGAGAAAAAGAGAACATACCGTGGGAGGCGGGTGAGCTTGGCAATACGTCTCCTTGCCAAACTGCCACTCTGCGGAGAGCTTGCAGTTCGCAAGGTAGTTCACCATATGGGCCACTTCGTCGTGCGGCATGTCCTTGGTGCACATCCGACTCAAATCGAGCTGGCCGCTCATCTGACAGATTAGATGAGGGCGGCTCTGGAGCGGGGTCACCCGGCGCGTGACGAAGGCGGCCAGCAGGTCGGGCCCCGATAAGCCCTCCGACTTGATCATCACCTGCAGTCGGGCGACAGCTGTGGCTCCAGCCGGCGTCAGCGTCACGGCCCGATAGGACCACTGGGGCCGCCTGCCCGCCGGTGGGCCGGCTTCGTAAGCCGGCAAATTGACGTAGTCGCCCTGCGGTGCGATGTTCTTCACATAGAAGTATGACTTCTGCCATAGCTTCACCGATTGGATCAGCGTGATGACGGGGAAGGGGTTGTCGGCAGTCACCCTCCGCATCGCGATGAAGGCGCCACTCTGAGCCGGCACGCCCTGCATGCGCGTGCCCAGCTTGTATTGGAAGAACTCCCCCCAGAGCTCGAGGGTGGGGAGGACGCCGAGGTAGCCTTCGCACAAGGTGACGAAGGCGGACAGCAGCACCACCGTGTTCGGCGTGAGGTGGTGCGGCTGGAGTTGGTAGAACTCGAGAAAGGAGCGGAAGAAGGCGCTCGCGGGCAAGCCGATGCCGCGCAAGAAATGCGAGCGGAAGACTACCCGCTCGCCTTCCTCCGGCTCCGGCGTGATCTCCTTCTCCGGCGCGAGAAGGACCCGCACCTTGTCCGCGCTGGGCAGCCGCGCGTCTTGCGGAGGAACTCGACGTGATCCTCGTGGACGTTGGAGCCGTCCCAATCCCCGCCGTACTGCATCGTGGCGTAGGGCTGGCGAGAATGAGCGCGGCGGCGGAGAATCGAGTGGTAGAACGGTGCGGCGGCGAGGCGCTGTTGCAAGAAAGAGCAGAAGGAAGAAGATGGCGGAGAGGAGAGGGGCGTGCGAGCGCCTGCCGCTTCCCACCTCCCCCTACTTATAGCTTCGCACGGTGAAGCCGAGGAGGCGAGGCGTGGGGTGAGACGTGGGATTAACTGCACCCACTCCCCCCACGCCCCATGATTATTACGCCCTAAAGGCGTGCCGAAACCGCCGCAGGAAGACGTGCGGGCGGCTTTGGGCCGCAGAGAATCCGCGCCTGGGCCCGGGCGTAGGAGTGGTGGGCCCCCGACCTGCGGCGATGTCTCGTCGCGCGCGTGGGCTGGCAGGCTTTTTAGCCAAGGGATGCCACGTGGTTCCCAGGTGGCAAGTGGCCGGCCCGCGGCCCGGTGCGCGCGCTGGCAGACTCCGCCTTTCGACTTCAAAAAATTTCGCCAAGACGGCGCGCCCAATCGAAGCCAGCTCCCGGCTGCCGACTTGTCAAGATAGGAAGCTGACCGAGTTTCTCGACTTCCCCCAACCTCGAAGCTCAGTCAGCTTCGGGGACTACTGTCGGAGTAAATGGCCACGGGTAGCCTAACCGACTCCCCCTGGCTCCTCAAAAAATTATCAGGCCATTTGAGCCTTCAAGCATTCGAAGCACTGGGCCGCCTTCCCCCGGCCGGCTATCCCAGGGGCCGACTCTCAGAAGGCGACCCAGTCCCAGAAACCTTCCCCAAGAAAGCTACGAAATGGCCGACTCCAGGAAGCCGGCTCCAAAAACACCGACTCCCAAAAGCCGGCCATGAGGAACGCCGACTCCAAGAAGCCGGCCAAGGTCGCACCCACCAAGACTTTGTCCACATAACGGTGACAAGACGGGGCGTGGTCGCAGTACTGCCCACTACCCCCGAATCCCGAAGTAGGCATGGCCACAGGACGTCGTACGGGTCAGCCATCTCCCGTCCGGCTCGGCACTGTAGCCATGTTGGCCTCAACGTCATCCACGACAGACGCCAGTACGGCCCGCGGGCGGCGGGCCCCTTTAGCCAGAGAGATGCACGAAGGCGGCCCGGCCTCCCCCAGTCGGCCAGGGGCGTAGCCGGCCCCCGGGAGCCGGCTACCCCTCCCTCGAAACATGTGCCACATTAAGGAGACAAGACGAGGTAAGGCTACAGTGAGGGCCCGCAAGACGGCACACTGTAGCCACGCTTACCTCGACAAAGCCCTCGTCATCAGGGGCAAGGCAACAGTAACCAGCCGCCGACAAGACCCCCAAGCGGTGGGCCGGCCTGTCGATCAAGAGGCCGGCAGCCAGCGGGACCCACCAGTCGGCGGGCCCCAATGGCCGACGGAGGAGCCGGCGAACACAGACACTGACGGCTGGGACCCGTGCCCAGCCGGATTACAATTGTACCCCCGAGGGGTAGGCCTATATAAACCCCCCGGGGCACCCATGCAAAGGGTTGGTCTCATAGACTTACGCACACACCATATAGAGAGGAAAGTGAGAGCTAGCCTTGCTCTTCTCCTCCCGCGAATCCGACAGCTCAAGGAGCACTTGTAGCTACTCGTTTTGATCTAGTGATCATGCGGAGACCCCGCAAAGCAGGACTAGGGGTGTTATCTCCACGGAGAGCCCCGAACCTGGGTAAGATTCGCCGGCGTGCATGTCTTCGCCTCATCCCGTTTCCAGGCACCGGCGACGTTCTACTGGCTCCCACAATGATAAGCCACCCGTTGGCATATGTCGCACCTACCACCCGACATTTGGCGCCCACCATGGGGCCAGGTGCACCGTCGTCCGGAGACCTGTTCTGGATGGGAACCCTTTTTCTCCCCTGCGAGCGCAGCCAGCCTGTTATGCCCGATGGCGCTTGCCCTGACGCGCTACAAGGCGTCGACGACGCCTGCGCAGCGAGCTGCCTCGCCGATCTTCTTGGCGAGACTCGCATCTCTGACGAGCCCGCGTCCGACGCGGGCACGGACTATCCCGAGAGCCGCCTCGTCAGCCTCCTCGACTAGCTTCACTTGTCCAGCGAGCTTGCTGTGGACTTGGAGTCGGTCGGCTCCACCGACCCGATGCTTGTCGACTCCGACACGGCATCGCTCGACGCCTACCCCTCCGACGTGGTAGTCTTCGACGACCCTCTCCCTCGAGCTGACAGCGGCAGCAGCATTGTCACTGAGGTGCTGGTCATCAGCCACATCGCCGACTCGGGCGAGAACGCCCACGACGCCCTACAAGCAGCGATGATTGACTTGTCCGTCCCCATCCCGGCCGACGCCGACGCCAAGACCCTGGAGGCACGCCGCCTCGCCCTCATCGCGGAGGGCCAGAAGATAGCCTCCATGAGACGCCTCACCGAGGCTCACCAGCGCGAAGTCGCCCGCGCCGCCTTTGGTACGCCGCCTCATGGCGGGCCGAGCCGAGCCGGCCTCGTCAAGATGCGCGGCACAGCCATCGCCAGCATGCTAGGGGCAGACCGCCCCGTCTACCCCACACTGCTCGAGAATCTGCGAGCCGCTCAGGCGGCCGCAGAAGAGCTGAATGGGCTGGGGGCTGATGAGCTCCCCTACATGACAAGGCACATCCAGCAGTTGATCGACGCGGCCACAGAACGGCATGAAGCCGGCGCCCGCGCTGAGAGTCCTCCCCCACGCCCAGAGCACGCCGCGACATCCCGGTCGCAGACTGCGAGCGGCGCCCGCGCAAGGAAAGACAAGGAGCCGGCTGCTAGCCGCAGCCGGACTCGAATCACCATCGAGCACGACGCGGAAGGCCGCCCTCAAGCAGTGGAGCGCCAAGGCAGTCCGCCTCCTCCCCCGCCTCGTGGGGAGAGACGTCCCACCCCGCCGCCTGTCACGCATCCGACTCTCGGTGGCCGACTAGGCCACCGCGAAGGAGTCGGCGAGAACGACGCCCGCCACCGGATCGACCGCCTAGCTCGATCCCTGGCGCTGGAAGAAGAAGACGATGTCGGCCCGCCATGCTTTGGCCCCCGCATCCGCGACGAGCCTTTCCCCAAAGGGTTCTCGCTCCCCAGAGACACGCCCAAGTACAACGGCTCTGTGAAGCCGGAAGATTGGCTCATCGACTACTCTACCGCTGTCAGCATAGCGAACGGCAACAGGCGCGTAGCCGTGAAGTACGTCCCTCTCATGCTGCAAGGCACGACGCGCACCTCGCTCAACAGCCTCAAGCCCTACAGCGTCAACAGCTGGCTGGACTTCACGGAAGTCTTCGTCCGCAACTTCACCAGCACGTACAAGTGGCCTCCCAAGCCCCGTCAGCTCTCCTTATGCATCCAAGGGCCCAGCGAGTCGACCCGCGACTACCTCACGCGGTGGGCCGAGCTCCGCAACTCCTGCGAGGGGGTGCACGAGGTTCAAGCCATCGAATACTTCACCGCCGGGTGCCGAGAGGGCACCCTTCTCAAGCACCGACTCCTCTGCGACGAGTCGGCCACCCTCGATGAGCTGCTGGTCATTGCAGACAAGTACGCCACAGCCGACTCCTCGATGAAGACCGAGCTCCGAGTGGACGCCTCTGGGAAGGTGCTCGCTCCGGCTCCTAAGACGCCGGCTGGCGACTCCAATCGGCGCCCCTACCAAAACGACCACAAGCGCAAGGCTCCTATGCCGCCTTCCACCAGTCGGCAGGTGGCCACAGTCGAAGATGAGTAGCCCGAAGAATGGCCCGCTCCCAAGAAGAAGGGCGGCGGGCCGGCTTGGCAGCCGGCCTTCTCCTACGAGCAGACTCTTGATGCCCCCTGCAAGTTCCACAGCGGCATGAAGCCGTCCAACCACACGACCCGAAAGTGCCACTAGCTCACACGGATCTCCATGGGCGAGGGGCTGGTGCCGCCTCCGCCTCCCGGCCCGCCGCCTCCAGCCCCCCAGCAGCCGGCTGCTCGACCAGCAGTCGGAGCCATTCAAGATGAGTTCCCTGATGAGCACGCCGCCTACGTCGTCTTCACGAGCAAGGTTGAAGACAAGCGCAACCGGCGCCGACAGCACCAAGAGGTCAACACAGTCGCCTCCAGCAACCCCGAGTTCATGCATTGGTCCGAAAGGCCTATCAACTGGAGCCGGGCTGATCACCCAGAGGTGATGCCGTCCCCTGGCTCCTACGCATTGGTGTTGGATGTCACCCTCGCATTGGAGAGGCAGGCTGCCTGATTCTCCCGCGTTCTGATTGATGGCGGAAGCAGTATCAACATACTGTACCGCGACACCATGGAGAAGTTGAACCTCAAGGCGAAGCAGCTCATGCCAAGCCGGACCGTGTTCCATGGCATCGTACCCGGCCTATCCTATTCCCCGATCGGCAAGATCAAGATGGATGTTCGCTTCGGAGACAAGGGTCACTTTCGCCGAGAAGCAATCTGGTTCGAGGTAGTGGATCTGGAAAGCCCTTACCACGCCTTGCTTGGCCGACCTGCTCTGGCCAAGTTCATGGTTGTGCCCCACTACACCTACCTGAAGATGAAGATGTCGAGCTCGAACGGGATCATCACTGTAGCCGGCGACTACAAGAAGTCCATCGAGTGCGCTGCAGCCAGCAGCCGACTGGCCGAGTCCCTCATAGTGGCAGAAGAGAAGAAGATGCTGGAGCGAGTTGTGGCCATGGCCGGCAAGCAGCCGGCCTTGTCCCCCAACCCCAAGGAATATGATGCGCAGGGCTCCTTCCAGCCGGCCAAGGAGACGAAGAAGATACCTCTGGACCCGGAGAACCCGGAGAGGTTTGCAGTCCTTGGTGCAAACCTGGACAGTAAATAGGAAGGCGAGCTCGTCGACTTCCTCCATGAGAATCAAGACATCTTTGCATGGTCCCCAAAGGACATGCCGGGTGTTCCGAAGGATTTCGCCGAGCACAAGTTACACGTCCGAGCCGACGCGAAGCCGGTCAAGCAGCCTCTCCACCGACTGTCAGAAGAGAAGAGAAGAGTCGTAGGAGAAGAGATAGCCTGGCTCCTTGTCGCCGGCTTTATTATGGAAGTGTTTTTTTGAGAGTGGCTTGCCAACCCAGTCTTGGTGTTGAAGAAAAACAACAAATGGCGTATGTGTATAGACTACACTAGCCTCAACAAGGCCTGCCCCAAAGACCCGTTTGCTCTGCCACGGATTGATCAAGTGATAGACTCCACAGCCGGATGCAAGTTGTTGAGTTTCTTGGATGCCTACTCAGGATACCACCAGATTAAGTTGGACCCAGCAGACCGCCTGAAGGCCGCCTTCATCACACCATTCGGAGCTTTCTGTTACCTGACTATGACATTCGGCTTGAGGAATGCCGGTGCCACTTTTCAGCGTTGCATGCAGAAATGCCTCCTCAAGCAACTCGGCAGAAATGCCCACGTCTATGTAGACGATATTGTGGTGAAGACAGAGAAACGCGGCACCCTGCTGGAAGACCTCAAAGAAACATTTGCCAACTTGCGCCGATTCTAGATCAAGCTCAACCCCGAGAAATGCTTGTTCGGAGTACCAGCCGGCCAGCTTCTAGGCTTTCTGGTCTCCGAATGCGGCATTGAGTGCAACCCTGTGAAGATCAAGGCCGTTGAGAGAATGTAGATTCCCACCAAGTTGCGAGACGTGCAGAAGTTCACTGGGTGCCTGGCCTCCCGAAACCGCTTTATCAACCGGCTAGGAGAGAAGGCTCTCCCCCTGTACCGACTCATGAAGAAATCCACTCATTTCGAGTGGAATGACCAAGCAGACCAAGCCTTCCATGAGTTGAAGAAGATGCTGACCACTCCACCTGTCCTGGCGGCCGACTGAGAAGGAGCCCATGCTCCTCTACATTGCCGCAACTAGCCGAGTGGTTAGTACAGTCATCGTGGTCCAGCGCCCAGAAGAAGGCCGAGCCCAGCTAGTCCAGAGGCCGGTATATTATCTAAGCGAAGTACTGTCCAGCTCAAAGCAAAACTACCCACACTACCTGAAGATGTGCTATGGAGTGTACTTCGCCGCCAAGAAGCTGAAGCCCTACTTTCAAGAGCATCCCATCACGGTCGTATGCACCGCCCCGCTTGTCGAGATCATAGGCAGCAGGGATGCATCCGGCTGGGTGGCTAAATGGGCCATTGCGCTGGCACCTTACACAATCTTCTACCAGCCCCGCACCACCATCAAGTCCCAAGCATTGGCCGACTTCCTCGTCGACTGGGCCGAGACCCAGTACCTACCGCCGGCTCCCGACTCTACTCATTGGCGGATGCACTTCGACGGGTCCAAGATGCGCACCGGCTTGGGAGCCGGCATCGTCCTCACCTCTCCCAAAGGCGACAAGCTCAGATACACGCTGCAAATCCACTTTGCCGCCTCCAACAACGTAGCTGAATACGAGGCGCTCATACACGGGCTCCGGCTAGCCAAAGAGCTCGGCATACGCCGGATCCTGTGTTATGGCAACTCAGACTTGGTGGTCCAGCAGTCATCTGGCGACTGGGACGCCAAGGATGCAAACATGGCGAGCTATCGATTCCTCGTCCAGCAGATCAGTGGGTACTTCGAAGGGTGCGAGTTCCTTCACATGCCATGGGCCAACAACGACCAAGCGGATGCCCTGGCACGGATCGGCTCCACCGGTCAGGCTATACCAACCGGTGTCTCTCTCTAGCGCCTCCTCAAACCGTCTATCAAGCCGTCTCCAGAGTCGGACTCTATCTTCGTACCGCCCGCCCCCGATGCAGCCGGATCCGACTGGAGGAACCCAACAGGTGGCTCGGGGACTTCGACAAGCGGCCCGGGGACTGCCATAGTCGCACCCGGCTCGGGGACTTCAGAACCCGACCCGGGGACTGCAGCAGTCGTCCCGGGGACTGCAGCGACACAAGAAGCGGTGGCCGACTCCAACTCTCGACCACCCAACCCACCCACCCGAGTCACAGTGGTTGTACTAACAGTAGAAGAAGTCATAGCTCCATCATGGGCCCAGCCCATCCTCAACTTCCTAGTCAACAGAGAGCTGCCGACTGATGAGATCTCGGCAAGACTAGTGCAACGCCGAGCCGGAGCATATGTAATAATAAACAGAGAACTTGTCAAGCGCAGCGTCACTGGAGTCTTCCAGCGCTGCGTCGAGCCAGAGAAGGGTGTAGCAATCCTCAAGGATATCCACCAAGGCGAATGCGGCCACCACCCAGCCTCAAGATCACTTGTGGCCAAAGCTTTCCGCCATGGTTTCTTCTGGCCGACTGCTTTGGAAGATGTCAAAGAGATAGTCAAACGCTGCAAAGGATGCCAAGTCTTCAGTTCCAAGCAACACCTGCCGGCTTCTGCATTCAAGACCATCCCCCTCACCTGGCCCTTTGTTGTCTGGGGGCTTTCTCCGTCCATTCCTGAAATGATAAGTTAGCAAAGTTCAGTTACCCTCCTTGGGCAAGCAGGTAGAGGGTACGCCTTGATATGTGAAGGACTTACCGCGCTGGCGGGGTGGGAAAGATCGTGCCCACAATCCGAGTCTATGACCGGCGGCTTCTCGTCGCCCTTGAAGAGCAGCTTCCAGGCGTCTTCGTGAGTGGTGCCGAAGAGTCTCACCAAGGTCTGGTGCTTTTCCAGATCGAATTCCCATAGAGGGGAAGTTCGGCTTTGGCAGGGGAGGATCTGGCAAACTAGCATAACCTGGATCACGTCGACGAGCTTGATGTTTTTGTTCACCATGCTCTGGATGCGCGTTTGCAGCACCATCAGCTCATCTGACGAAGACCAATTTGGGCCCTTCTCCATCCAGGAGGTCAGCCGCATTGGAGCCCCGGACTTAAATTCGGGAGCCGTGGCCTAGGTGGCGTCGTGGGGCTCTATGATGTAGAACGACAGCTTCTGCCACTCCTTGACAGTCTCCATGAATGTGCCTTGGGGCCATGTGACGATGGGCATCTTGCTCACCATGGCTCCCCCGCACTCCGCGTGTTGGCCATGCACCACTTTTGGCTTCACATTGAAAAATTTGAGCCACAGCCCGAAGTGGGGCTGGATGCGGAGGAAAGCCTCGCACACGACAATGAATGCCGAGATGTTGAGGAAAGAGCTCGGGGCTAGATCATGGAAATCTAGCCCATAATAGAACATAAGTCCGCGGTCGAAAAGGTGGAGTGGAAACCCTAGTCCGCGGACGAAATGAGGGAGGAATACCAACCTCTTGTTGGGCTTCGGTGTGGGGACGACTTGCCCCTTGGCTGGAAGCCGGTGGGCGATCTCTTTCGCCGGATACCCGGCCTCCCGAAGCTCGGCGATGTCCTTCGCCGTGACAGAAGAGGACATCCACTTGCCTTAACCTCCGGATCCGGACATGCTTGCTCAGACTGGAAAGGACGAGAACTTGGGTGCTGGAGCTCGAGAATGGAAGGGCAGAGGAAGAAAGAAGGCATGGGTGAAGAAGGGGGATCCTTATCCCCTTATAAAGGCAGTGAAAATCAAACGCCTCCCCACTTGCCTTAAAACTCGCCTATTCCCAAGGATTGTGTAAACGGCACGGTTAGGTTACCCACGCCCATATTGATGAGAATCCCGTAATAAGGGGACACGATCTCTGCTTTGACAAGACGTGCCAATGGAAACCGCATCTCGGAACGCGGAACGGCAGGCAAAAACAGTTCAAAATAATGACCGGGCAGGCGTGATGTCATCTTGCGAAAAGTTGTCAGCGGATGGGACTCGTGAAATATTATACTCTCTACGGTTGTGTGTGTGGTACTTGTGTTGCAGATCCGGACACGTTCATTGCGTCTGAAGACTATCTTGGAGTATTCGGGAAGGAGAACCCGCCTTGCAATGCCGAAGACAATCTGCGCGCCGGACACCTCGTCATTGAAGCCTGGTTCAGGGGCTACTAAGGGAATCATGGACTAAGGGGTCCTCGGGCGTCCGGCCTGTTAGCCATGGGCCGGACTGATGGGCTATAAAGATACAAAGACCGAAGACTACCCGTGTCCGGATGGGACACTCCTTGGCGTGGAAGGCAAGCTTGGCGACCAAATTTGAAGATTCCTTTCTCTGTAACTGACTTTGTACAACCCTAGTCCCCTCCAGTGTCTATATAAACCGGAGGGCTTAGTCCGGAAAAGATATAGTCATACAGGCTAGACTTCTAGGGTTTTAGCCATTACGATCTCGTGGTAGATCAACTCTTGTAATACTCATATTCATCAAGATCAATCAAGCAGGAAGTAGGGTATTACCTCCATAGAGAGGGCCCGAACCTGGGTAAACATTGTGTCCCCCGTCTCCTGTCACCATCGACCTTAGACGCACAGTTCGGGACCCCCTACCCGAGATCCGTCGGTTTTGACACTGACAGACTCCTCAGCCACGTCTTCCACAAGGGGGGCCCGGCGCCGGCACCGCTGGCTTCCCCGGCAGACCCTGCCCATTCGGTGAGCTCTTTCTCCTCTGCGGCTGTGTCGGCCTCGTCCTCCATGGAGCCGACGCTGCCGGCCTCCTTGGCGAGTGCCGCCTCCTCTGCCCTGGCGGCAATGTATGCCAGCCGTTCCCGAGTGGTGTGATGGACGAGCAGTGGCTCGTCATGAACATACCTCTCCGACAGGTTGTCGAAGAAGGCCTGCACCCGCTCCGCTTCCAGCTCGGCCCAGCTTGGATCGAGGCCGTGCGCGTGGAAGTCCGGCATCATGGCGATGATGGCGGTCTGGCAAGAGTTGTTGCTCAACGGGACCACTCCCGCTGGCAACCCAAACAGAGACCTGCCAGCCTTCACGGCCTTGCAGGTCCTCTCGACCCCGCCGGCCTCGTCGACCTTGAGCTGGAAAAGCCTTTGGAAAAGATGGGCATGCTGCAGCACTGTGAAATTGTGCTTCAAGCCAGGGCGGAGCCTCATGACGTCGGCCGCGTTCCTGAAGTCCCAGGCCGGCCTCCCCTTGTTGTGCAGTGGGGCAATCCGGCGGCGGATGAAGTCAGCCCCAATCATCTCGAGGGTGAGCCCGGCCGAAGTGAGGCGATGGATCCTGGTGGTGGAGACCGTGAGCTTTTTGTCGTTGGCGTCGACATCGCCCTAGTCTTTTCTGCGGACCGGCGGCGCCCAACGGACCCAGCAGAACTCCTGCGGATCTGCCTCCTCGATCCAGCACCACCGGCCCCGCCACTCATCCGACCTCTCCTTCTGGGCACCCTCCGGATACGTGCCCTTGCTCTGGGTCCTCGGGATCCAAGTAACACAGCCGGAGATGGTGCCCCCTGGCTGGATGTGAGGGGTGAAGTAATGCCTGAAGAGCGTCGTGCTGGGGTGCACTCCGGCGAAGCCCTCGGAGAGATGGGCAAAGAAGGCCATGCACGCCACGGCATTCGGCGTCAAATCCAGAAGGTGAAAGCTGTTGGTGTGCATGATGTCGTTGAAGAAGTCAGAGAAAGGGGGCAGTGCCCGCAGGAGAAATAATCGACAAAGAAGGGATACCGGTTTGGACCGGCCTCGGCGAAGGCGGCGGGGATGATGCGCGTGGCAGGGTGCCCCGATGTCTCCCTTCCCCACAGGGGCATGAACATGTCCCTAAGGGTGAGCGCGTCGACCGTTGAGGGGAAGAGGGCGCATTGCGTCCGCATCTCCACCAGCTCGCTCTCCGGCGCCTCCTTCCCCCTGGGGTCCTTGGCCGCTCCCTTGCCCTTTCTCGTCTTGGGGGCCATGGCGGTTGAAAGGGGGTGAGAGATCAAAGGCAATGGGGGCACGGCGGCGGTGAGCAGGGGCGAGAGCTTCGACTTGCGTTTGGAGAACAAGAGGGGAATGGCGGTTTCCAAGATTGGAAAGGGCGCAGAGGGTAAATGAGCAGCGCCCCTGCGTTTCCCCTTTTTTTATGGGGAAGACACGTGCCGCCTCTTTACTATTCACCACGACGTGACGCAAGCGTGCTGCAACCGCTCCACGCACGACCCCCACGTCACACACTCAATGCGGGTCGTGGGGAAGCGCAACTGGTGAAGGGATTACTACGGTTAACACTCTGCCACGCATGCCCGTGCACCGTTCTGGGCCTGGCCCAACAACGCTCTGCGCTTATAGGAGGTCCAGGCCCGGGGGCTCCTGTTGGTGTACAAAAGTAGGGGCCTTCTGTACCCCTTTACTTGTGAACGGGCAGTTGTAGCCACACCTACGGCCATGCTTGGCGGGGCAGAGGGAGCAATGATACAAAACTACCAGAGCAGCGCTGAAGTCAGAGGCGTGAAGAGCAAAGGGATAAGAGGGGTTTCCCCCGGCAAGATCTTTGCCAGGGACGACCTACGCTGCCCCGGCAAGAGTCTTGCCGGGGCAACTTGCCCAACACCGGCAAGAGCGCCACCCTCGAGCCAAAAAGTTCTGGCACCATCAACAACATCAGAACCAAGGCTCGGGAGGCGCCTGCATGGTGGCATGCAGATCTTTGTGAAGACCAGAGGCCTGCAAGACTAGATGAGAACAATAAGACGAAGACCCCCGGCAAGATCCTTGCCGGGGACGCCCACGAGACCCCGGCGAGACCCTTGCCATGGACATCTGCAGGGCTGCAGTCAGGCCCACACCTAGGAAACTTTCGCTGCCCCGTGCCCGTTCCGAAGTGGCGGCCGGCCCGCCAGCTAGGCAAGCGCCTGCGTGGCAGCATGCAGCTTCTAGGCCAACTAGCCTAGCACCTACGTGGTGGCATGCAGATCTTCGTGAAGACCCTGCCACCGCACTAGCTCAGCATCCAGCCAACTAGCGTGGCGCTGCATGCCTCGTCAGCTTGGAAGCGCGTCGGAGCGAGGCGAGGCGGCGACGGACGGGATGAGCTTCTTTTCCGTCCCCGATAGAGCAAGAGGGCACGTCGGCAGCGCATTACATGCGTTTGTCCTACGGTGGCAGGCGATAGACTTGTACACTATACATACTTTCCACCTCCTGTGTGCCACTGTGGCAAACCCTTTGAAGTATAAAAGGAGGCCCGAGGCGTACTGAGGAAGGATTCAGACTTTTTGGGCTAGGCATGCACCGCAGCTAGTTCAAGAGCTCAAGAACACCAAATACATACCAAAGTACGACTAGGGTATTACGCATCGTTTGCGGCCCGAACCTGGATAAAATTCCCCCGCGTTGATCTTCTAGACCCGCTCTTTGCACAGCCCCGCGCCCCGCCAACCGTAATAGGGATTCCCTGTGATCCCATAGGTGTCGTTCTCCCGACACTTGACTTTGATAGTAGGTTCCCACTCATCATGCAATTTTCTAGGAATTGAAACTTCTAATTCCAATTTTTCTTCAAAAGCTTTCATCATCGCATCAACAATATGTTTAGTAAAAGCTATATTTTGTTCATAAGCATGGGGTGAATTTATCATGGATTGCAACAAAGAAATACAGTCAATCAAAGAGCAACTATCATAATTAAAGTCTTTGTAATCCAAAAGAGTGGGCACATTACTAGCTAAAGTTTTGACCTCTTCAAACCCACTTTCATCAATTTTCTCAACAAGATTCTCACCCTCCGAAATATTGGGATGCCTTCTACCTAAAGTTGACTCTTCTCCAGTCCCTTTTTCATCAATATTATCTTTATTAAACAAGGAATCAATTGAAGAAACACCAATCATTTTAAGATCTTCATCACTTTTACAAAATAAATCACTAGAAAACGCTTTTTCTAAAATTCTCTTTTAGCTCTAAGCATAGTGGTTCTTTTCTTACTTTCATCCATAGAAACATAAAGAGCTTTAATTGATTCATCTACTTTAGGCACAAAAAATTTCATCTTGAGATTTTCCACATCATGAGCAATTCTATCAACACTTCTAGACAAATCATCAATCTTACTCAACTTTTCTTCTATGGAAGTGTTGAAAACCTTTTGCGTGTCGATAGATTCTTTAATATTGTTCTCAAGATCAGAGGTGTTCCTATTATTATTATAAGATTGATTTCAATAGGAATTACCATAATTATTAGAGGAATTACTAATAAAAGGCCTAGGATTAAAATTACCTATAAGCATTGTTGTTGAAATTGTTTCGAGAGATAAAATTCACATCTATGGCATCACTATTTTTCTCAATCAAAGTAGACAAAGGCATATCATTAAAGTCAATAGGAGAGCTTTTAATAGCAACCAATTTCATGAGAGCATCAACTTTTTCACTCAAAGAAGAAATTTCTTCAATCGAATTAACTTTTTTACTAGTAGGAGCCCTTTCAGTATGCCATTGTGAATAATTTGCCATGATATTAAGCAATTTGGTGGCTTCTCCCAAAGTAATTTCCATAAAAGTACCACCGGCAGCGGAATCTAAAAGATTACGAGAAACAACATTCAAACCCGCATAAAATTTTTGTATGATCATCCAAAGATTTAACCCAAAGATTCCTTAGCATCATTTTCATCCTTTCCCAAGATTGTGCAACATGCTCATGTTCAAGTTGCTTGAAATTCATGATCTGGGTTCTAAGGGAAATAATTTTTGCGGGAGGAAAATACTTAGTTAATAAAGCATCTTTGCATTTGTTCCAAGCATCGATAATATTGCGAGGCAAAGAAGAGAACCAAATTTTTGCAGAATCACGCAAAGAAAACAGAAATAATTTCATCTTCACCACATCATTGTCCAGATATTTTTTCTTTTGCATATCGCATAATTCTACGAAGGTATTAAGATGGAATGCAATATCACAAGACTCCGCACTAGTGGCGGGAGGACCAATCGGAGTGCTGATAAAATCATTGTTCTTGGTATTTCAGAAATCACATAACTTGGTGTTCTCTTGAGTCATGATGACCACACAACAATATTGCACTCAAAAACAGATCCGGCAAGAAAACGGCGAACGAAAAAGAGAGGCGAATAAAACGGAAAAATTTTATGAAGTGGGGGAGAGGAAAACAGGAGGCAAATGGCAAGTATTGTAAATTGCGAGGAGATGAGATTTGTGATTAGGAACCTGTATATGTTGAAGATCCTCCCCAGCAACGACGCCAGAAATTCCTTTCGATGTAGCTTGAAGCTACGTCGGTATTTCCCCAAAGAGGAAGGGATGATGCAGCACAGCGGCGGTAGGTATTTCCCTCAGATATGAAACCAAGGTTATCGAACCAGTAGGAGAACCAAGAAACACAACGTAAACAGCCCATGCACACAGATAACAAATCCTCGCAACCTGATGTGTTAAAGGGATTGTCAATCCCTTCCGAGTACGACGTCTTAAGATAGGCAAATGGACGTGAGATATAATTGTAGTGGATTGATAGATCGAACGCCAAACAAAATAAATAAGAATAAATTGAAGCAAGGTATTTTTTTATTTTTGGTTTGATCTGAAAATAAATGCAAAGGAAAAGTAGATCGCAAAGGCAAATATATGGGAAAGAGACCCGGGGGCCGTAGGTTTCACTAGTGGCTTCTCTCGAGAAAAATAGCAAACGGTGGGTGAACAAATTATTGTTGAGCAATTGATAGAACTTCAAATAATCATGACGATATCCAGGCAATGATCATTATATAGGCATCACGTCCAAGATTAGTAGACCGACTCCTGCCTGCATCTACTACTATTACTCCACACATCGACCGCTATCCAGCATGCATCTAGTGTATTAAGTTCATGGAGGAACGGAGTAATGCAATAAGAACGATGACATGATGTAGACAAGATCTATCTATGTAGAGATAGACCCCATCGTTTTATCCTTAGTAGCAACGATACATAGGTGTCGGTTCCCCTTCTATCACTGGGATCAAGCACCATAAGATCGAACCCACTACAAAGCACCTCTTCCCATTGCAAGATAAATAGATCAAGATGGCCAAACAAAACCCAAATATCAAAGAAGAAATACGAGGCTATAAGCAATCATGCATATAAGAGATCAAAGAAACTCAAATAACTTTCATGGATATAAAAAGATAGATCTGATCATAAACTCAAAGTTCATCGATACCAGGAAACACACCGCAAAAGAGTTACATCATATGGATCTCCAAGAGACCATTGTATTGAGAATTCAGCGAGAGAGCGGAAGCCATCTAGCTACTCACTATGGACCCAAAGGTCTACAAAGAACTACTCACACATCATCGGAGAGGCACCAATGGAGGTGGTGAACCCCATCCAAGATGGTGTCTAGATTGGATCTGGTGGTTCTGGACTCTGCGGCAGCTGGATGAATATTTTATCGGCTCCCCTAGGGTTTTGGGAATATTGGGGTATTTATAGAGCAAAGAGGCGGTCCGGGGGGCGCGCCTGGGCCTCCTGGCGCGTCCTAGTGGGTTGTGCTCTCCTCGGAGCACCCCCAGGCGCAGCCAGGGCCCATTATGTTCCTTCTGGTCCAAAAATAATCTCCGTGAAGTTTAGTTGCGTTTGGACTCCGTCTGATATTGATTTCCTGCGATGTAAAAAACATGCAGAAAACAGCAACTCGCACTTGGCACTATGTCAATAGGTTAGTACAAAAAAATGATATAAAATGATTATAAAACATCCAAGATTGATACTATAACAACATGGAACAATCAAAAATTATAGATACGTTGGAGACGTATCACGCCATCGCTTCGCCACATCTGCCCAACGTCTTCGCCGCTTTCCCAGACCACCGGAGTACCTCCGCCACCGATGCCCGAGCTCAACTCGCCGTCGACCGCTGCTGTAAGTTGCCAGATTTCCCTCCCCCGTCCGATCTTGTTTCTACGGCCGAGATTAGTCTAAGCGAAGGGTTAGGTTTAATGTTATTAGATCGGTTTACTTTTCGGGTTAGTTCGGTTTATTCTCGGTTTAGTTCGGTTAGATCGAACCAGTAGGTTTTCTTTCATTAAACGTACGTGTTTAGTTATATAACGCCGGAGCGTAATATAGTTGCAAAATCGCACACCTTCTGCCCGGTAGCGCCTGATTATTTTTATTTTTTTCGTTTCTGTTTTTAAAACAGAAAGTTTCAATCTTGTAAAATCTGTTTCTCTTAGTTTATTAAATATTTTTAGTTGATTCTTTTTTTCCTAGTTTGCAAATTTCCTAAAGTTTCTGTATGAAATAGTTTTGGCCATGTTTTAGTATTTAAGAATTGTTTTAGATGAGTTTTAGTCAGATTAGTATTTCTGCTATAAAATGAGCTAGGATTAATTTTTTTAGTGATTCTTTTTGCCACTACTTTGTTTTGACCTTGCCTAGCACTAGGATTAATTTGGGTATTTATAGATTTTATTAAAATTAGTTTTACACGAAAACAACTATGTTTTAGTTTATTTCACTTTGTTTCTGTTTTCTGTTGTTTTAATTACTTTAAAATTTATTTCCACCTCTGTTGTAGTTTATTTCAGATTTGTTTCTCTAGTTTTAGAAGGTGAACTTTTATTTACAGAAAAAGAAAATGTTTTATTTTATTTTCTTACTAGTTTTGTTTTAATCATAAAAAGAGTTTTAAAATAGCTTTTAAAGCGTTTGTTTGTGCATTAAATTCGTTTACTGTTTTCTTTTCTGTTCTTTAATAAAAACCTTGTTTTAATTCTGTCAAAGAAAGTTTTAATGGTAAAAAATTATTTATGTAGTTGGTTTCACTTATAGTAAAAAGTTGTCATTGTTTTTATGACTTTCTTTGTTTTTCTCCTTGGATTTATTTGTGTGTATGACTGTGTGTTATTAAATATTACTTGTTGTTGTAGTAGAAATTGTATGATGGTATACTTATGTGTGCTATGTTTGACTCGATAGAATTTCCGGAGTGCGAGGCTTGTGTCTACGAAGCGTTAGAGTTTCAGCATCGTCAACAAGGCAAGTTCACTTTGATCATATATTTCCAGTACCCATGTTTTATTGCATAAGTTGTTTTCCTTCCACCATGAATAGTAGGACATTGAGCATTGAACTTGAGGTAGTATCAGGTAGGAGAAACCCAACACCCTGTTACAATTGCCCGGGAAGGGGCGTACTTCATATTTGCTACGCTTTAGTAGACGGGGTTTGGTTGTGAGATTCAGAAGTGTTGTGAGGTTAAATAATTCAAGACCGGCATGATGATTCAAGACTTCAAGGACTCACTATACCTCTGGGTGGAATGGAAAGCATTTTGGCAGCCTGATATTTATCATGGTTATGCCCGGGAATCCTAGTATCTACCTGTGATCATCCCTACGGAATGCCACCCAGGCCCAAAGAGATGGATGGATACTTCAAGGCTGGAAAGCTTATGTGTGTAACCGCAAGCCATTATGGGCTCTGGCTTGGTTGACCTTAATCAAGAGTCTGGTTGGTCAGATTGCTAGCAGATGTAGACGAACAGTAGGATTGGATGAGCACTGACTTTCGGCCGGAGGACCGCTTTGGAAGACCATGTTTCGATCGTCCCGTTCTCAAACACCAGGTAGTGCGAGGACATAACAGGAGGGATCGAATCTTTCGGGTAAAGTGTACAAGACTCTGCAGACTCATAATCTAATCGATTAGCAGTGTCCCCGCTTACGGACAACTTGAGCACCGGAGATGATACTATCAGCCAACCTCAACACAATTAATTTTAATGAGTGGGTTTATTAATAATTTGGGATATGAGAATTGGTTGGCGGAACCATCTCATTAACAACAAATATTTTGTAGTAATTACAATCTAGTCCTTTTGTTGTAGGGAAAATTTTGCTTTTCGCAAAAACTTAAACTTAGAGCCCCATAGCCAAAATTGCATATAGTGATAGCATTTTATTATTGTTTTCCTCTCTGTGACTTGCCGGCATATTCAAGATGCTGACTTACACGGCTGCAATGTCTTATGTTGCAGAAGTTTATTCTGTCCAGGAGTGAGGCTATGCTCTACGCTCGGTGATTTCCCTATGGAGTCGGATGGACTCGCTTATCGTCTACGCTTTTGCGGTAGTTTATCTCATGAGTTGGCCTTCGGCCAAATTTATTCTTTTGTAATAAAGACTCTATATGAGATTTGATGTAATAAAGCATGTGTGATTGCACTTTGATAAATTCATTGATGTACTGTGTGTGCCAGCATGATCTTGGGATGGTACAGATACACACAGACTTGACCGATTTCGGGTCGGGTCGCTACAGAAGACTTCCTGGGGAAGATGTTGGCATTGAAGTCGACGCTGATGACGACGATGCCGCCGCCCCAAAGAAGAAAGGTCGAAGGTGCAATAGAAAGTGCAAAGGCAAGTCAGTTATAGCTGTAGAGAGCTCTGGTTATTCTAGCCCCGCCAAGAAGTCCAAGACGGAAATCACCGGCAAGGAAGCAGCTGCTTGCTCTGATTGCCGGGTTGTTGCGGCAGGGGAGAAGGCTTGCAAATCTGACGGACCGTACTGCAAGATTCACCATACTAAGGTCACGACCTCCAGGAGTGCCGTTAAGTTGAACAACTAGTCGAGAAACAGAAAGCTGAGTACGAGAAGCGGGACAAGGAGAAGGGCCAGGATGGTACAGGTGGATCCGGAAAGAAGGGTCGTGGTGGTCGAGGTGGATGCCATGGCAACGCTAACCTGAAGAAAGAAAATCCCACCAGGGGCAGAGAGAAAAAAGAACAGGACAAAGAGAGTGATGATGTGTTTGAACCGGAATTCCTGAAAGTAACAGAGGCCATGTGCATTGACAGGGGCGCATCGTTGCACTCCTCTCACCGCCAGGTCAAGCAATGGGCGCATGAGGTCAATGTAGCGGAGCCAGCAGCAGATGCACAAAGCCCCTCAAGTGGTCTCACACGTCTATTATTTTCGATGCCGAGGACCATCCTGATCGCACAACAGTGGTTGGATGTTTGCCATTGTTGGTTTCCCCAACAATATGCAACCTCAAAGTCACGAAAATATTAGTTGACGATGGGGCCGACTTGAAGTTGATCTCCCCTGAGGTGATTGAGAGGCTGCAGATCCCTGAGGAAGAGCTCAAAAAACTGTGACGTTCCAAGGGATCAACCCGGGAAGGACCCAACCAAAGGGAAAGATCGCGCTGCCGGTGATGTTTGGCAGGGAGCTGAATTACAGAACCAAGAAAATTGTGTTCTACGTGGTTAAGATCCCCTTGCCATTTAATGGAATTCTTGGTCGCCCAGCCTTGGCCAAGTTCATGGCGGCATCACACTATGCCTACAATATGCTGAAGATGCCAGGGCCCATGGGTGTCATCTCCATCAACTCTCACAAGAAAGTTGCAGTCATGTGTGTTGACAAGCTCTACAGAGAAGCGATGGAAGCAGAGTCCGGCAAGACCACAGGTCCCCCTAAGGTGAAGAAGAGTAAGAAGCCCGGCAAGACCTCTAGCAAGACTTCCAGGAGGCGCGCCTCCTTTGAGTGTTGCGCCCCCGTAGAGGACTTGCCGGAGAGCTCTTCCGACAAGAGATCCAAAGCAACTCCACCCGTGACCAAGAAGGTGCCGGCAAGGGAGGACGACACCGGCGGTACCTTCACCGTCGCTGCCACCCTTAACAGTAAAAAGTAAAGTACGCAGGGCAACCTTCGGACATCCCCGGTGTTCCCAGGGAGGTAATTGAGCACCACCTTGTTGTTTGCCCTCATTCTCGGTCCGTCAAGCAGAAGGTCAGGAAACAAGCTTTGGAACGACAACAATTCATAGCAGAGGAGATTAAGAAACTCGAGGTAGCTGGCTTGGTCAGAGGAGTGCTACATCCAACTTGGTTAGCAAACCCGGTTGTGGTGCGCAAGGCAAATGCAAAATGGAGGCTTTGTATCAATTACACTAATCTTAATAAAGCATGTCTGAAGGATCCTTTCCCCTTTCCACGCATGGATCAGATAGAGGACTCCACTGCCGGCTCTGACTTGCTCTTGTTTCTTGATGCGTACTCCGTATATCACCAGATATTCATGTCAAAGAAAGATGAGGAGAAAACCGCATTCATTACTCCATGTGGCACGTATTGCTTTGTACGCATGCTCTTTGGACTAAAGAGTGCGGGTTCAACATTCGCAACACAAGTTCAGATTGGTTTTGAGCCACAGTTGCACAGGAATGTGGAAGCCTATATGGATGATATAGTGGTCAAAACCAGGGACAGATCAACTCTCATTGAAGATTTAGAAGAAACATTCACGAACTAGCGCATAATCAATATGAAGCTCAACCCCGAGAAGTGTGTGTTTGGAGTCCCATCTGGCAAACTTTTCGGGTTCTTTGTGTCCCAGCGTGGAATCGAAGCGAATCCCGACAAGATCGAAGCTATTCAACAGATCCAAGCACCCAAGACCGTCAAGGATGTGCGGTGTCTCGCTGGTTGCGTCGCAACTCTGAGTAGGTTTATTTCAAAGTCTGTTCAGCACGCCCTGCCATTTTTCAAGATATTGAAAATGGCGGGTCCAGTAAAAATTGAAAATGGCGGGTCCAGTAAAATGGACTCTGGAAGCGAAGGCTGCATTGCAAGACTTGAAAAGATACATGTCCTCTGTGCCAACCCTAGTTGCACCAAGGCTGCAAGAACCATTGTTGCTATACTTAGCGGCAACGAATCAAGTGGTCAGTGCTGCACTAGTTGTGTAGAGAGAATCTGGCATTGGAGAAGCAAGAACGACAAAGCCATCCCCTGATGAAGTAGAATCCTTCGTGGCAGCTCCAAATGCTGGCAAGGCAAAAATAGTGCAAGAAAAAGTAACTGATCAACAAATAGTGCCGAAGAAGAAGATGGTACAACAACCAGTATACTTTGTCAGCTCCCTCCTGCAGGAGCTAGGTCAACGTATTCAGGCATGCAGAAACTACTCTTTGGCCTACTCATGGCCTCAAGAAAGCTGCTCCACTACTTCCAGATGCAGGAGATCATGGTGCTCACATGCTTCCCGTTGCAGCTTATTCCGAGGAATCAAGAGGCAACCGGCAGAATAGTAGAGTGGGCACTAGAGCTGTCAAGTTTTGCACTCAAGTTTGAAAGTACATCAACCATTCAAAGCAGAGCACTAGTGGAGTTCATTGCAGAATGGACACCAACTCAAGATGATGAGATCTCGAAATCAATTCTCCCTGACAAGAAACTGAGAAGAATTGGATCATGTACTTTGGCAGTGCTTTCTCGCTGCAAGGCGCCGGTGCTGGAGTGCTTTTTGTCGCACCCACCAAAGAGCACCTCAAGTACATGGTTCAAATCCACTTTCCCTGGGAGGAAGCTACCAACAATACTACTGAGTATGAGGGACTGCTTGCCGGCCTCAGAATTGCGGTAGAAATGGGAATCGAAAAGTTGATCGTCCGTGGAGACTTGCAACTTGTAGTAAAACAAGTGAACAAGGACTACCAGAGCCTGTTGATGGAGGCGTACGTGGATGAAGTGAGGAAATTGGAAGAACACTTTGACGGTTTGCAAATAGAGCACATTCCTCGTGTGGAAAACAACATTGTTGATTAGCTGTCAAAGTGTGTTGCCCAAAAGCTTCCTGTGGAACCGGGAAATTTTGTGCACCATTTGAATCAGCCAACGGCCACCCCATCAACAAGGGCCAAGAAGAGAAGCACCAGGAAATATTTTTCAGCAGAGCTCCCTGAAGCCACCGGCAAGGATGTTACTAGGAATGATGACACGCTTGCCGGTGAGCAGCGGCCTTAGGCGGGACCCCAAATTCTTGCCGTCGGGGTTAGCGCTCCCACAACCGAAGAAACACCTTTGGTCCTTGTTGTCGAGCCTCAGGCTCCGGCATGGGCCCAACAGTTAGTCTAGTTTCTCCAAACAGGGGAACTTCCCAAGGAATAGTGACAAGCTGAAAAAGTAGCCCGTTAATCAAGTATGTACCAGTTTGTGGAGAACACCCTGTGTGCAGAAAGAGGCCAAATAGGGTGAAATTGAAGTGCATTTCCCGGAAAGATGGACTAGAGTTGTTGGCAGAGATACATGCACTACAAAAAAATACACTTCTGTGATGATACATGTTTGACACAGTAGGTCACGTTTTCTGTCATGCATGTACATCCATGACAAATTTATGACAGAATCAAGATAGTCATACATGTGCTGTCGTACAAGTGTTCCATGACATTACCAAAATTATCATCACGGAAGTGTCCACTTCCATGATGATAAATCGCGCGTCACAAAAGTGCTTTCGTCAAGGGTGACCGACACGTGGCATCCACCATAACAGAACGCTGTTAAGCTATCGGGTCCGGTTTTTGATCCGATAACCCGTTAACAGCCCCGACCAATGGGGATTTTGCACGTGTAAAATCATCATTGGCTGGAGGAAACACGTGTCGGCTCACAATTGGGACAGATGTCATCCACTCATTGGACCCAAAGTGCCTATGATACGTCGACACGTGGCACGGCACAACAGAGGCCCATTCTTGTGAAAAGGCCGGCCCATTTGACTTGGTCAAAAGGTGGCGGGCCGGCCCACGGCAAGCTTGTTAACGGCATGTTCGCATATAGCCCATTTACATCCCGCTAACCCAGGGCCCGTTTACGGCCTATCCAAATTAGGCCCAGTAGCGTCATCTGGGCCGTCCAATATAATTCTAGCCCGTTTTAAGTTCCGGCCCATGTATGGCCCATGACGTCTTTCGGCCCATATGAGGCCCTTAGTAACTTCGGCCCATTAACGGCCCGTGGTAAAACTGGCCCGTAATGAAGAGTGTATCACTTTATACCCATTAACGGCCCGTGGTAAAACTGGCCCGTAATGAACAGTGTATCACTTTATACCCATTAACAGCCCATTATTCAGTTGGGCCGTTTCCAGCCCATGTTATCTTTCGGCCTTCTCAGGGCCCATTTATTCTTGGGCTCATTTCCAGCATTCGTTTACTTACGGCCCGTTGCCGTCATTTTCTGCTTGTGGGCCAAATTCAGCCTGTGGTTACAGTCGGCCCGTTTGTGGCCCGTTAATAAGTTGGGTCATTTTCATAGCGTCATCAAATACGGCCAATTAACGACGGCCCGTTATGGTCGGCCCATGAACGGACGATTTCAACTCTAGCCCATTTACCGCCATAATGTGGTCTATTATTGGCCCATGTTTGGCCAACCGATCATACAGCCCGTAGAAGGCCCATTGATTATACGGCCCGTAGAAGGCCCATTGTGTCTACGGCCCGTATAAGGCCCATTGTTTCTATGCCCCGTAGTAGGCCCATTGTTTCTACGGCCCTTAGAAGGCCCATTGTTTCTACGGCCCGTAGGAGGCCCATGTTAACTAAAGTAAATATGTAGACCATGGTTAATGTGGCCTAGTTTTAAAAAATAGGTTATTGCGGCCACTAGCAAACCGCAGAAGAACTGCACTGACTACAAGAAAACAAATAAACAAGACAATAAGGAAATAAATAAGCAAGCAACTTACACTAGGCTATCACGGCTGTTACACATATTACATCCACTGGGCATCAAAGTTCGCCACCAGTGCAAATATAGGGAACACCCTACACTATACAAAAGGAAGGTTGGCATAAAAGTTAATAGTCTAGCGGATAAATGCACCACCAGAAGTTCAGAAGCTCAGTTCATTTGACCTGACTGTTACGTTTTCATGCTGTATTGTCCGATGGAGCACCATAACCGTCGCCTTCAGTTCTCCTAGGCTCCTGAACAACATAGCAAATGTCTGATAGTCTGGTTTCAAAACCATGCATATCTTGACAACATCGAACAATGTCTCTCCTTGTTTCACAAGTGGTCTCTGTTAGGGAATGGACTTGTGTCTGGAGCGCAGATACACCATTGTTTTGAGCTTGCATATCTTGATCATGAGGCAGTTTGGACGAGATTGCCTTAACAACCAAGCCAGTATTACGCAGGAACGTGCTTTTGGCACTGTTAGTGGACAGGTACTGACCCACTGCAACAAGAGCTGACATTGCGGTTATAGTCGCCTCGCCACCTTCAGAAGGTGGCGGTTCCACCATTTTTTCCATAGCTTGCTGAAAAGTTGAGGTTTTACATTAGTAGTACCAGAACAGAAGATAATAAGGAGGCAGCAAAACCAAACAAAATAGCTTTGGTCTATATACAGAACTTATTCTGGTGAACCCATGTAAAATAATAGTTGTATTTTATTGCAAAGTACATAATAAAACCAGGTTCCAAACATATGACCATGTACCATCGCTAATGTATTGTCTATTTCTTCACATTGTATTGAGGCTAAGGATAAAGAGATGAAGTTTATAATACGGTAAGCATAGTATGACATCATTCATATCACAAAACAACTGAGAACAGACAAACAGGCAATTGTAATGTTGTGTGGGCAAGTCCAGCACAGAACTAGATTACAGGTCAAGATCAAAGGAACATCACTTCTCTCTTTTAAACCTTGTAAGGTGCAATGATACGATAAGAAAATTGTGTATAAAATTGAAAAGAGTAATAGACATTGGCTGCAAACCATGCAGTTCAAGGCACAAGTCAGAGTAAGTAGTTGTTAAAAGGCATGAGGATTAAGGACTTACAACAGCGGCTTTGACTGGTGTAGTCATGCCCTTCTTCTTGCTGGTGTGACAGTCCTTGGAGATTTCCACAGCATTTGGTTCACGTACTTTTTGGTCCTTGCGGGCTTTCCTATGCATTTGGAACAAGTCAATATATATCTGATAATATGGTACAGCGAAAAGAGTGAAACAACAGTTAATTACAAGAGCCTCGCAGTGTGCAATATAGCTACGAGACCTGTCGTCTGTTGGAATTTCACTTTCGTACGGTTGGCCTTGTTCTTTGAACAGTTCACCTACAAGAAGATAGATTTGTGTGGCACATGCGTAAATAGGACTTGAACATGGGATCTGATCACATATATATAATGTACCTGATACTTCGGATCGGACCAGTGTTTAACGAGGCCTCTCTTGTCTTCATCAGATATATTTTCCACTGGAGATGTTTGGGCAAGTTCACTGTTAGCCTTGCCTTCAAAGTGAGTTTTCCTCAAGTTATACCGATACTGTCGCAGAGCAGACTTGAAAACATGGGTGCAAGGTGTCTGATTGCATCATCTTGGCTATCCAACTTGAACCTCATCTGTTCAAAATTATGGGAGTCTCATTATCAGCAGCCTAGAAAGTATTGGACAGAGCAAGACGATATTATTAGTTTCCATACATAACCATACTTACAGATAAATGGTCGAGGAAGGTATTGAACTGGGTTTCGTCTTTGTCATTCCTGTACTGAATCCATGTTGGGAGGATACATACATGACACCTAACAGCAACAGCTGCCTCTGATACTAAGTTGGCTGACTCTGTAGCATCACGTGGCCTTTTTAAACCTACCTCAAAATGGATCTCCATTCTTCCTCCTCTAGATTTAGTTAACCTATCGAGCATTATCCCTGATGTTTGTTTCCTCTTGCGCCTAGGTGCTAGTCCAACAACAAACATAGGAAGTGTTAGTGTACATCAAACTGTGAGACTAAATATAAAGAAGCATGCAACTGTAACTTGACTCCAGCAACTACCTTCTTGCTGTTGAAGCTCACAAAGTTCATCTGATCTTGCCAACTCATCTTGTGCAAGAGTGCTTCAGAAGTAGTGTCAGGTGGGAAGGGAGCTTGGGAACGTGCTGCTAGCTGAGTTGACCAACGAGTAAATCGTGCAGCTGGTGGTAATGTGGAAGGTGTTGCAACAACTAGGGTTGTCTCTGCTTGTTTGGTGGCAGCTATTTGTTTCTGTTTGGCTTGTTCTGCAGCTCGTTTAGCACGGGATACCCTGTCGGTACAATTTTCTGCTGGACTTTGACATTCTATTGCACCATCAGTACCAGCAGAATCTGCAGGATTCTTCCGCTTCTCTTTCCCTGTCATTCTGTCTTGCTTCCTCTTTCTCTGTGCCATGTTAAGTCAAGCCGACAAGAAAAACGAATAACAATTTAGTTCTTCAGAATAAATTGATGCGTGATACAGACGAACTGAACTTTGATGTGAGACAACCACATGATAGGAGGATGTAATATGTAAGAAAAACAGGACGGCATGAGATAACCAGAACTATGATGTGTAAACTAAGCAGAAGATATTTCACTAAATTTGAAGCAAGGCAATGGAAGGTAGACACCATATGAAAGATGCTACAAATATCGCTCTGCCAAGTTAACAGTGTCTCATCATAAATACCGTTTAAACAAATGTGAAGCAGTACAAGAAATAAATCATATGCAAGATGCAAACAACATCACACTATCAAGTTAAAGGTATCTCGTCATTAGTGCCATTGCATATTCACAACATTGCATATTCACAGCTTATGATGTGTGAACTAAGGAGAAGGCATTTCAACAAATTAGAAGCAATGAAAGCTAGACACCATATGAAAGATGCAACGAATATCACTCTACCAAGTTAAAACTGTCTCGTCATAAGTGCCATTTGAACAAATTAGTAGTACAAGCTAGAAAAGAATGCAAGATGTAACCTATATCACACTCCGAAGTCAAACGTGTCTTATGATAAGTGATTGTTGCAGGTTACACAACAGTAGTAATTTGATGTAAGAACATGGTGTGATAGACAGATATTGTATGTTCTAGAAACAGGAACACGTGTCTTATTCAAGTATAATGTGTAAAGTAAGCAGATGGAATTCAACAAAATTAGAAGCAATACAAGCTAGACATCACACATAACATGCAACCACATATAACAGTGCCAAGTTAGAGGGAGCACCGGTGATGGTGCACTAGGGGAGACGTGCTCATCATAAACACAGCTACGTTGAGTGTCTATGCATGTGTTGTCTTGGAAATCATCTTGGGGGGATGGAGGAGTAGAAACTGTAGAGACCCTCCATTTGGAAGGAGCACCTTTATCCACTGCCTTGCTAATTTCCTTCCGCTTTATTGATTTTGAATTGTCAAGTAAAACCGACAAGAAAAAGCAATAAAATTCTCTCTTCAGAACTCATTCATGCATGATATTGACAATCACTAGTTTGATGTAAGGCAAACACATGATACCAGGATGGAATATGTACGAAAAACAGGACGGCATGGCATGTTCACAACTGTTTGTGTAAACTAAGCAAAAACCATTCCAACAAATAAGAAGCAATGCAAGCTAGACACCACATGAAAGATGCAACCAATATGACTCTGCCAAGTTAAAAGCGTCCCATCATAAATGGAATTTCAACAAATTAGAAGCAGCGCATGCTATAAATCATATGAAAGATGCAACTAATATCGCACTGCATATACTAAAGGTGTCTCGTCATATTGATTGCTGCGGGATACAAAAAAACAATAGTTTTATGTAAGGACATGCTTAATAGACAGATGTACTATGTACTAAATACAGGAAGGCATGTCACATTAACAGGTATATTGTATAAGCTAAGCAGAATAGCACATGCAGTTTAACCAGATTGGAAGAATTACAATCTAGACACCATATGCAACATGCAACCACATATCACGCTGCCAAGATAGAGCAAGCACATGCGATGCTAGTGTAGGGGAAATGCGGTAATCAACTACAGAGCTACGTTCACTATCTTCATCTAGCCTTGCTATTTCTTGAGAATCATGTCGGGAGGCTGACGCTGCATTCTTTAAATGAGGATTAATCCACTTGCCTGACTGCCTCATCATAAGTGATTGATGAGGGATACACAAGAACATTAGTTTGATGTAAGAACATGGTTAATACACCGATGTACTAGTATGTACCAAAAACAGGAAGGCATGTCATATTCAAAGGTATAATGTGTAAGCTAAGCAGATGCAATTTAACCAAATTGGAAGCAATACAAGCTAGACATACGGCTGGAGTGGTGAGCATGATCATCTAGGACCTGAGAGCCTGGTGGGAGGCGGGCTGCTTCGCCACCATCGCGGCTTTTTAGTTGGCTTACAGGTGATGCCTCTCTTTGCTGGGCTAGTCACTGGCTCGGCCAGTGCCCTGACTAGCTATTTGTCTTCTGGTGCTCACGGGATGGTGGTTCATGTGAAAAATATCTTCCCTTATCTTAATAAAGACCGACTTCGGCCTTTCGAATACAAGCTAGACACCATATGGAACATGCAACCACATATGACACCGCGAAGTTAAAGCAAGCACCTGGGATGGTGGTTCATTGCGGGCGAGGTCATCAACTCCAGAGCTACGTTTACCGTCTCCATCTGCTGACACTGCACCTATTATAAGGCTGAAACGTGTCTGGCCTATCCGCGTACGATGCTGGAGCGACTTCTCTCTTTTCTTTTTTGCTTCTCTCATAGCAGCAGAGTCTGAAATACCCTTGCATAAAAACACAATAGTGAGAGTATGGGTGAAGTGTGTGCAGAACTAGTGCACTATAAAAGTAGAAGATAGCAGGTGGCTGAAAAATAAATGACAGGAGACATATGATAGCTCTACAACATTGCATGGCAAACTAAATTAGATTCTACTCCGTATGATTTTATAATATATGAGCACAGGAAATGCAGGTACTCCTCCAGCCCACCACCACATGTGGTCATATCAAGATAACAGTCGACTAAAAATAAATAGGTCAGTCGATTTTTTTTAATGAACTGTCCGATCTATAAGGAATGGGCAGATGGCCTTCGTCTACCTCCCGCCAGTCACTGTTGATAATCTTTCTCGAAGCGCCAGCGACCACCGGCCCAGACCCCTGCCTCCGCCGCCCCGCCCTCCCCTCGACCTCACACCACCGCTGTGCTTGGCAGCGCCCCCAGGCCATCCCTTTAATCCCGGCCGACCTCCAGATCGGGCGCCAGTAGCTCTAGGCCCCACACGCCCCTAAGATAAACAACGAGGCACTGCTTCCCCGACGTAATAGGCGGACTAGCGCCTGTTATGCTGGGGAATGCTTCCGTTAAATTGGGAATCAACTGACCAGGAATTGAAATTCAGGGGGCGACGAACCTCTAGCTAAGGTGAAATAGTATATGAGGAGAAACCTTGTGCATCATGAGTTACTAGGAACATCTAGTATCAAGAAGAAGCGGTCAACTAGTGTCTTCTGTGGGATGAATACCGTGCAAGCAGACACGTAAGATTTGCACGAATAAGGGAAGAGGAGTACCATTTTCGGTTGCCGGTGTGGTCGCCTCCACATGTCGCGCCAATCTTCTTCTTTTTGCCGGGGAAACCGATGTTCTGCCGGAGGGTGCAGGCTTGGATGAACCCATGGACAAATTGTTGACTATGTTGCCATGGCCGTATGTCGGCGGAGGGGAAGCAGATCCGAGGCAGCAAAGGACAGCGTAGTTGGAGCGGCAGCGGTGAGGCGCAGGACGGCGTGGTTGAACTGGCTCGGGCATGGATGGCTCGGCCTCGGCTTCAACTACTAGTCGTGGAGGGCGTTGCGGTTGAGGTTGCGATGGACGACGACGTCGGGGTATCGGCTCCGGCGTGATGGAGGAGGGCGGCGGTTGATGGGTGGAATGGGGTGGCGGACGGAGGACGCCGGGGTTTCGCGGCTGGTGGAGAGGTAGTTTTTGCGCCCATGGAGTACGAATGGGGAATCGGACGGGTGGGCAGGGGGAGGGGAGAAACATGTTTCAGTCTGGGACGCGCTTGTTTTTGGCTTTTTTGAACAGAAGATGGGACGCGCTTGTTTGAAATTTGAGGAAAGTACAAACTTTGCCCCCCTCTTAAATTTCGGACCTACTGCGGGTTGGGGGTAGGATGGTAATCCCAGGTGTCCCAAATAGTGGACGGGAGCGATTTCGGCCGCGCGCATGTGTGCTTAGGCGGCCATTGTGTATGAATGTTTTTCGGAGGCGGTTGCGTGACGTCTAGATGAAGCTACAAACCTACCCCGGTTTAGACCTTTGGACGTCGGGCCGGTAGGTTTCGCGGGTCGGAGTTATTAGAAAAGTAATTTCCTTGTACTACCAAACATTGGTCTCACACGGTTTCGGGCGAGTAGAGGCTCTTTTGGCGCTTCGTTCGAAATTTTGAAACACAAGCATTCACGTTTAGAGTACTCTTGAACTTTGAGGATTGACCTAAATAGACAACGTTAAATTTGACCTTGTATGTTTGAAAACCTCATTAAATTATCCGCTTCTTTTTGAAATTTTGACACTTGAAAATCCTATAACTACGATTATTTTGGAATGGAGGAGCTAAATTTGAATCTATTTTGTACACGACTACATATGCTATTATGTACAAAATCAGAGCAAAGATTGGTGCCCCCATAATTAAGGTATGATTTACAAATGCCATGATATCAAATTCAAATAATTGAATGGACTTCATGTTGAATTTGAATTTTTTTAAACCACCTTAAGTTGAATTCAAATGTATGCTAGTTCATAGGTAGCTATTTATAATGTTCATTGTGTAACTTTCGTATGTATAATGTGCTTTACACACACAACATGAACTATACTCACGTTTATATTCGATTGCTAAAGCGATGCATTGTCTAGAGTTCAAAATACTAACTATGTGGATCAATTGTCTCGAATAATAACATAGACATGCTCAAATTCGATAGAATCTAGATGTCTGATGGATCAATGACCGTTCCTTACGCGAATTGCAAACATCATGATCCCATCCTAATATTTGGATACAATTTATATCTTTAATCAATGTGTACAACAGTCTTGTACGTGTAGTTTCACTCTCCATCGATGGTCTCTCACACATGCTCACACACTCTTTCCCGAGGTGTCTTTCTCGCACACATGCTCTCGATATAACCCTCCCTCCCTCTCGTAACCATTTACGACTGTTTTCACTAACCTTTATCACAAGCACTCTTCCTCTCGCAAGCATACACACGCACAATCCCCATCGACCCTTTCTATATACATAGACTTGCCTACGTGTCTCCTGTACGCACATTATCTTTAGGCCTGTCTCTCACGCATTGTCTCACACCTCTCTTCCTAATCGACGAGTATGATTCTAGCAAAGCATTCTCTACGATGCCCCTTAAAGTTAGGTTGGATGCATAGTAATATCAGAGATAAAGGGGTTACCTTAGTCCGAGAACCTAGAGTTACAAATCCTAGCCGGCTTTGTCAGTGGACATAGAGTCCTTCACAATTATGCTATCTTTGTCTTGTACGACTAGTCATCCATGGGTCTCTCTAAATGTGTCACGGGCCGACCAATGTCGCGCAGGACGGAACCGAACGAAGGGCCTCACCTCGACCCACCGGACCTCACGCGGTGACACACCCTCTGCCCCCACGTCTCGTTATCTTCTCACACCCACACATACCAACACAGACACCACACACACAAAAAATATTCTCCTGGTGCCTCTATCCACTCCCCGCTTGCATATACACACTCAAGGGAATCTCTCGCCGTGACGTCATATTCGTCTCTCTCTCTCGGCCACTCTTATTTCTCGTGCTATCTATCCCACGGCCCCTTCCCCCGCCGGCCCCTCTATCCATGCCTCTCTCGAATACGTAATACACACACATACCTCTCTAGGCCCTGCCAAATGCATCAACTACACATTCACACATGTTACATCACGTACCCCATTGATCTAAAAAGCCCTCTCTTCACGTTTATTTAGCATACAACATTCCTTTTGAATAAAGTGTGGCCAAAATATATTTTAGAATTTCTACATATATACAACATTACAAAGTTATATGGAGGAGTATGAACGCTTGCATTGCATGGTGCCCACAATGATATTTATTCCGCACTATGAATTTGTATATTTTTATACTATATATAAAGTTAGTCATAATAAAGAGAAACGAAGAGCATCTCTCTCCATCGCATACCCCCCTCTACGCCCCTTTCACGTACGCACACAAACTATCTCCAGGTCCTCTAAAAGTAAGCCCCCAGCACATTCACGCATGTTTCATCTCTCCCTCGCGATATATACAGTGACGATCATTGTATTTGAAGCGAAAGCACAATACGTACATTGGACTTCAAAATCCACTCATTATGGTCACCATTTACGTTTGGTGGTTATTATACAGTCACGGGCTCACCGTACAACTATGTATTTGCTCAAGACATGACTAGTTGACCAGTTAAACGCTCCACGTGGCACCTCTAGTGTTGCATCACATTATCTCACTACCATCGGGCCCACCTGTCGGCTTGTATCTACTCTACATCTACACTCTTATAAAGTACTAGCAAGATGCCCATGCATTGCACGGAACATCAAGATGCATTTGTATGAGTAGTTTATCTTGTGGGAGAAAAGGATGAACAAGGGAAGGCCTTATTTGCAAGTGTGGAGAGGGGTGTGGGTATCTTTTTGCAAAATTGCCATAGTTTCCTTCCTATCCGTCAGATATAGATCGAATGGCCTATATTGCAGGATGGCAGGCACACGATCATCACCGACTATGCTTTTTATAAGAGTAGGGATAAAATAGACTATTATAAAAAACAGAGTTGGTGATGATGGTGTGCCTGCCATCCTGCAATATAGGCCCTCCGATTTATATCTGACGGATAGGAAAGAAACTATCACAATTTTGCAAAAAGGTACCCACACACATCTCCACATTTGCAAATAAGGCCTTCCCTCATTCATCCTTTTCTCTCACAAGATAAACTAGTCATACAAATGCATCTTGATGTTACGTGCAACGCACGGGCATCTTGCTAGTAAGAATGAAAACAAACGACAAAAAAAATATTGGACGGTGGTTCGAAGTCATGACCGCGGGCACAGCGGACAAGGTGGCCTTGTATTGGTACGCTGAGCCATCTGTTTTAACACACATGAGCTGGTGTGGTGATTATACACACACGCACGCATGCACATGAACTGCATGCACGCAACACTCACACGAACACATGCACCCACGCACACACGCAACACTCACACGTACACACGCAGCCACGCATGCAACACTCACACGCACACACGCACGCATGCATGCACAGTTGCACACACCAGTACACCACACGACCAACACACACTCTCACGCTCAAGTGCTCAACCTACACGTGCATGCGCACACATCAGGCCCTGACAGACACATACACAACCAGGTGATTCCCGCGCACGGGGTGGAGTCTTGTCGCGCCTGCGTAAATTTGTGTTTATCTGACCTTTTGCCTATGCAAACTAATAGGTGGGACCCACAAGGAACGTGGTCAATTTAACTAGTCAACATGGTGCCACGCAGACTATTTGGCCAGTCAACAGAGTGCAATCCGATGCTAAACCGTGAGCAAGTGACCTATAATCACCGCAAAACGTATATAGTGACCGTAATCAGCTTATTCTGAAGTTCGGTGAACGTATTACACTTTTCTCTCTGTAGGCCCTCCAAAACTACATCTCTACACGTTCTCGCATGTTACATCTAACAACTATGCAATACAGCACTACTACTACACTCTAACACAATAAATCACATGTGTTTTTAGTTTTACTAGATATCATATTGTTACTTAATTATTCAGTTTGCATACATTAAAATTGCCTTTGAAATGTATGGCCAGTATCATATACCGCGCGGGGAAAATCCCGCCCTTTCCTGTTTAATCGGGTTTGTATCGATGGATCGTGCGAAACAGCAAAACTATAGTACTATATACAGTACAAGTGACAGTTCACTGGGCCGTCGTGTCGTGTACTCCTCTGTCGTAAGAGTGGAGCGCTCACTTTCATAAATCTTCTAGTCCCTTTCGCTGACATGTGGGACATCAAGCTACCGGGTCCACGTGCCATACCGGAATACATTGCAGAGCAGCCGAGGTGAAGCACCCAGTCATGGCGCCAGCGTAGTAATGAGCAATGAGGCGTCAAATCACAAAGTTGCACCTTTCCCGCAGTTAAGTTGGAGGGACAAAGTAATAATGCTAAAAAAAGAAGTTGGAGGGACGAAGCAACCATCATTTCACTCGTTGCTGAATCTACTTCTCCCTCATCTTCTTCAAGCTAACCACGTGTTGCTTCTGCCGTTGTTCTGCCTCATGTGGGAAGAGAATCGGCTTGGTTAAGCACTGACACGTGGGATTGCATGTTAGCAAACCGCCAGGACAACGTCCCCTAAAAATAAGAAACCTCCCCCGCCATCCGCGCTGTCGTGGAATTGTCACGACAGATGTCCTAGCAAAAGTACTTAGTCATGGAGCCGTCGCAACTAGGAAGCAAGAAGGGGTTAATTGGGACAAAGGACACGGGGTTTATACTGGTTCGGCCCCTTACGGTGAAGGTAAAAGCCTACGATCCAGTTTTGAGTGGGATTGCTTATGTCTCGATAACCAGGGAGCGAATCCGCTTGACCTAGCTCTCGATTTGATGTTACTTGCCCTGAACCGGCGCCGGGGCGTCCCTTTATATACAGAGGTTTACGCCCGGCGACTCATAGAGTCCCGGCCGGCTCATAAACAGTGTTCGGCTCGGTTTCTATCTATTCCTGCCTTATAATACAAGTTACACATATATGGCGGTTTATCGCTACGGGCCTTAAGTCGCCCTTTTGGGCCTTGGGCCCTTAACTAACCCGCCATCTCCAGGAGTCATCTTGGGCTTCAAGAGTCGTCTTAAGTATAACCCGGCACCTTCTGGCGGGTCATACTAATAGTTATATCCCCAACATTAGGCCCAGATTGATTTGAACTGGTTCATGTCAATCTTCAACACTTAGAAAAATCTTCTGCTCTCTATTTCACGGCAATTTGTAACCCGCCATGATGTCATATGTCATTAATTCATATTTTATCCAATATATCTCAACGGATCCTTATCTTTAATAACCATCTTGAGAATCGAGGCGTCCTGACAAGCTGGATACCCATATTTTTCAGCCTCCTCGTTTTTCGCGCCCCTTTATTAGTCTTTCCCTTATAAATAGGCACGACTGGCCTTTCTTCATTCTCCCCCTTTCCATCGTCTTCTTCCTCTCGCGACCCTACTGCCGCTCAAGCTCCACCGCCGCTGCAGCACCCTACATCTTCCTCGACCCCGGCCGCTGCATCAACCTGAGCTTGTCCAGAGAACGGCGGCGACCCTCCGCAGCAGATCTGCATCCGTAAGTCCTTGCTTTTCCGCAGCTTAGATCCACATTAGGGTTTGCGAGTTCTTCTGTGTTCTTCGCTGTTCATCACGGATTCTTCGTAGTTTCTCCACCGCAGTCTCTTTTGATCTAAAAGAAGTATGAAACTCATGCGGTAGCTATTTCGCATCCATTTCAGATGCTAGTAGATCCCCTTTTCTTGTACAAAGGCCTCTTTTAGAACTGATGAATTCCTCTGTATTTCATTTTTAGGTCTAGAATATTTTCTTTTCTGAGCAACCGTTTGATCCAAAATAATGACTGCTATCTGTGAAACTTGTTTTTATGACACTTAGTCAAATATCTGTGTTTTTTGATAGATCCATCCAGCCCTGGCGGCTCTAATCACTGACTTAAATTGCAATGCTCAACAGATAACATCAACCACACATGGTGGCTTAAGTAACTTGACTGCTCATGGCGGTTTAAACAACCTAACATAATTAGCCATATACCATTAGGCCCCTTCATAAGCCACCATCTTGAATACGCACTGTAACATTTGTCTTCTCCGGCTTAAGTTTGAACCGGTAATTTTACTCTTTTGCTAGGCTTCTGTCTTCATAATGCCGCCTAAAACACCCGTCACATGCAATTGGGTCAAATCCATCGTCACAGATAGCACACTTGACGATTTTGTGAAGACTGGCTATCTGCCAAAGAAGGAAATCATGTCCTACCGTGCACCCGATCCAACCGAGGAAAAGCCTCAACCCAAAGAGGGGGAAGTCATTGTCTTCACTGACCACATGAACCGAGGTTTTTCCCCACCTGGCTCAAAGTTTTTCAGAGACGTTCTTCACTTTTTTGACCTCCGTCCTAAAGACATCGGACCCAACTCCGTGTCTAATATTTGCAACTTTCAAGTGTCCTGCGAAGTGTATCTTGGAGAAGAACCCAGCTTGCTACTCTTCAGAGAGTTGTTTTACTTAAACCGCCAGAATGAACGTACCAACGGGCCTAGCTTGGAACTTGGTGGGGTCTCAATCCAACGACCGAGAGACGCCATTTTCCCTTACGCAAATCCACCGAGTCACCCCAAAGACTGGAACCAAACATGGTTCTACTGCCAAGATACTTCTCCGGCTAATGAGAACCCTTTACCCAGCTTTCGCGCCTCGCGCCTCGAATCTACTCATCCTTTACCAGACAAACTATCTGCTGCTGAACGCCAGAAACTTTCCCCCACCATGACCAAAGTCAAGGCTCTTTTGGGGAATGGTTTGAATGGTATCGATTTGGTCCGGGTCTGGGTTGCTTGGTGGATCATTCCATTAAGCCGCCATTCCGGTTTGATGTGGACCTATACCGGTGAGAAAAATGATTTTCTGCGGCACAGTTCTGTTGATTTACCTGAAGATGTCATTGATGATACGACAAAGTCGCTCTTGAACGAGAGCCTAGCAGATTGTGGCAAGTTTTACTTAAGTCCTTTCTGCAAAGCTAACCCGGCTCCAGCGGTAAGCCGCCAAACTTGAGTATTCTTACTTTCACCCTTAAGGTTTTGTCTTTACTCAGACTCTCGCTGTTTTTCACAGGCTAATGATCAATTTTGGAAAGCAAAGTACGACCATGAAGCTGCAAAGAAAGCCAGGAAGGCCAAGAAAGCCGCCAGGAAATTCACTGCCAAGAGGAAAGGGAACAAGACCAGCGCTTCGGATTTGCTTCATTTAGAAGATACCTCTGAGTCAGAGGTAGCCCTTGACTCTCTTGGCTCCTTTTTTAACCACCTTATTGACACTAATTATCAGCAGGAAGACACGGCAACCAGTCATGGAAAAGTTGAAGAGGTAACTATCATTTCCTCTGACTCCGAGCCTTTGCCAAGACAGAAAATCCGAAGAGTAACCCGGAAAGTAAGATTTTCACATCCCTTAGCTTACGACAATCCTCAATTTCTTTTGAAGCGACAGATTCATGAGAGCCGGAGGCAGACCCGGACCAGTAAAGATGCGGAACTCTCCTCCGGCCTACCCAATGTACCAAGGAAGCGCCAGAACGAGGTCACCTCCGATTTAAACCTCTTTTACCCTTTGGCGGGTCTCACTCGTCAACAACTCAACTCTTCTGACTCAAATTATCAAGAAACTTCACCTTCCTCCGGCGAGTCAATGCAGTCCAATTTGCCGGCTTTTAAACCCGCTCTAGGGTAATGATAACCTGCTTATCTTGTGTTTATTTCAATTTGTTGTATTTGTACTGACCTTTTGATCTTATGCAGCGGAAAAGCCAAGCCCAGCAAAAGGGCGAAGAAAAACAAGCCGGCCGAAGAGCCAATTTTAAATGAGCCAGAACTTGGAACGGTCGCACCTGAAGCCTCCACTCATGAGCCACCACCTGAGCCAGCTCATGATATACCAACGCTAACTACTGACCCGCCTGCCGAGCAAGCCATTGATGGTTCTGAAAACCCGGAACTCCCTAGCCCGACCAAGACGGATGATCCGCAAGACCCTGATGTCGAAATCACCAAGACCGGCTTTGTTGAGCCGGGGAGGCCGACCGTGCTAGCCAAGTGTTCCGCCAAAGAGGAACTTCTAGAACACCACAGGGTTAAGCTTGATGTCGCTAATTATACTCACATGAGTATTGGAGAAGTCTTTTCTGGCTATATGAGCCAAGTGCACAGCAGCCGTGACATCGAAATTAACATGGTGAAGCAGATGCACCAGAAGTTTGAGGTACAATATTTTCTTTGTACTCAATTACCCTTACCATGCCAGCCCCCAAGTCTATTGCTTATGATGAAATATGCTGTAGACTTAGAAACAAGCTTGATAATATTAGTAATATATCTGGACAAGGCATGTAAGAAATCCGGCTTACTTTGTAGCCTCCAAAAGCCGGTTTAATCAATATAAATGAGCCGGTCTTTCCCATGCTTATGCAGAATATACTCCTCGTGTAGATTGAACAGCAACATGCATTAGCCCCCAAGTGCCAAGTATTCTTGCTTGCAAAGTTCTGTGGACTTAGTCTCATAAACCGCCAGTTAGATAAAACCTTCGTTAGACATTAGCCCCCAAGTGCCCAGTATTCTTGCTTGGAAAGTGCTTGGGACTTAGTCTCATAAACCGCCAGTTAGATAAAACCTTCATGAGACATTAGCCCCCAAGTGCCAAGTATTCTTGCTTGCAAAAGACTTGGGACTTAATACTATATGCCAATATCCATGATTTTAACCCGGTATTTGTGCAGGCCACGACTGCTCAACTTCAATCAGAACTGTCTGAGCTGAAGAGCCGCCTGGAGGCCCAAGAGACTGAATCTCAGAAGGCTAATTCCAAATTTGAATTCAGTATATCTGAACAAGAGACTGAAATCCGAATTTGAAGTTGAAAACAAGGCCTGGGCTGATGAAAAAATTGCCTTAACCCAATGAGCCGAAGCAGCGGAGAAAACTCTAGAAGAGGTAACCACTAAATTATCCGGCTTAAAACACCATGTATCTCAGATGGTCTCCGCAATCTTTGGCAAGTCGCCCTGCCAATGTTAAGTATTAAACATTTCTAATACTCATATGAATTTGTAGTTAACTCACCTGATAATGCTATACAGGGCCCAGGAGCTCCAACCTTAACCAGAACATGTTGGTGAAGCTGAAGGCGGTCTACACACTCGTGGAACAACTGTATACCGGATCTCAGCGTGCCTTGTCCGCAGTTGCCCTGTCAAACAAAGTCCCCACACTCCTGGCGGATGTACTAAAACGGCTTGTTGTGCTGCCCCAGCGGTTTAATGAATTAAGGCGATCTTCTGCGAGAGCCGGAGCCGTAGCTGCATGAAGCCGGGCCAAGGAGTGGCTACCAGAGCTAGACCCGGCCGACATCGCCATTGGATATCCAAGTGTGAAGGAGGACGGTACATCATTTGAACAGAAGGACTTCATCGCTTGTGTGAAGGAAATACGCCCTATGGTCACCCTGATTGGTAATGACACGGATCTTACCAAGTACCAACTGGGTTATGACGCAGAAAATCGGAGAATTCCAACGCCACATTATGAAGTGATTAGCCTGATCCCTCCAATTCGTAAGCACACCTTCGCCCCTGAAGTTGACCCGGCTGGATTAATTGATGATGAAGCCAAATTTGAAGCTTTGAGTGGCATTGACTGGTCATCATCAACCTTCCAGGACAGGGAACAAGATAGAGGAGCGGAAAGGGATGATCCGGAATCTTCAGGCCAACAAAACAATTGATCCGGCAGGTGGCTCATATTTATGTTTTGCTGAAAAACAATGTTAGTCATTTGGACTAGGGGAGTCATGTAATAGGGTAGAAATAACTTGATTTTGCCGAGCCGTCGTTGTCGGGGGTTGGGTGCGACATATGCCAATGGATGGCTTATCATGGTGGGAGCGAGTAGAACATCACCAGTGCCTGGAAGCGGGATGAGGCGTAGACACGAACACCGGTGCACTTTACCTAGGTTCGGGGCTCTCCTAGGAGATAACACCCCTAGCCCTGCTCTGCGGGGTCTCCGCATGATCACTAAGGCACTAGTTAGTACAATGGTGCTCCTCGAGCTGTATGCTAGAGGTAGAAGAAGGCAGGGCTTGCTCTTCTCTCCCCCTAGGTGTGGGTCTAAATCTAATAGGTTCGAACCATTTGCATGGGTGCCCTGGGGGGTTTATATAGGCCTACCCCCAGGGGTACAATGGTAATCCGGCAGGGTGTAGGGCCCGACTGTCAGTCTCTCTGGTCGCCGGCTTCTCCGCCGCCTGGTGGGCCCCGCCGACTGGTCTGGTACGGAGCCGACAGGCCGCCTCTGCTTCTCGCGGGTCTTGCCGGCTGCTGATTACTGTAGCCGCAACGCTAATGATGCACGCTTGGTCAGGGGGCGTGGCTACAGTCCCGCCGCCTGGCGGGAGATCACTATAGCCACTCCGCGTCTTATCTGGTTAATGGTGCGTGGGCCCCGGGGTAGGAACAGGCCGCCTGCCAGGAGCCGGCCTCCCTCGGGTCCATCTGGTCTGGCCTCCGCCGTCTTCCGGGCTCTCGCAGCCTCGTAGGGCCCGCCGTCTTCAGGCCGTACTAACAGGCGGTCGTGGGAGCAGGGCTCCGCCTGACAGGAGTGACGTCAGGGGTGGAGTGGCAACTGTGCCGCGCCGGGTGGAGATCTCCGCCTGTACGGAGCACTGTGGCCTGGCCCGGCCCTGGATATGGGGGTGATGGGATACACTGTAGCCTTGCACCGTCTTTTCTTCTTAATGGGGGCGCAGACTTTGAGGGCGCCATGGGCCGGCCTCTCTGGAGGCCGCCTGCAAGGAGTCGGCCCGTCTTGGAGCCGCCTTCCTGAGCATGGCCGTCTTCTGGCAGTCGGCCGTTCATCCAGGTGGCCACCAGAAGGCGGCGCTTCATCTCGACGTCTTGAGGGATGCAGCCGGCCCCGATGTCTTGAAAGGTTCGGGGACTCGGGTTAGGCTACCCGTGGGCCATTACTCCGACAGTAGTCCCCAAAGCTGGTGAGGTGCCGCGGCCGAGGAGGCAAGGAGCCTCAACAGTTTCTTTCCCCGGGTGCTCTAGATGGAAGCTTCATCCGACTCCTGGCAAGCCGCCTGGTAGGAGTCGGCCATGTCCAGTCGGATTTGTCTGAAACTTCGAACGCAATGGCGGAAACTAGGTGGCGTGTTAGCTAAGCTTCTAGGCCCGCCGCCCGCCATGGGCGTGCCACATGGCGTCAGCCAACCGGGCCAGCCTGCCAGCCCACGCGCGTGATGGGACGCGACTGCAGGCTGGGCCCGCCACCACCGGGCCTCGGCACACGAGCGGATCCGCTGCGGCCGAGGCGGGCGGTAGAGGTTCCCCGCGGAATTACTGCGCGTAGTAACTCGCGCGATAAAGGTGGGAACGTGGGGTCGTGGGCACAGTTAATCCCACGATCCCACGCCCGCCCCTCGGCTTCATAGCCCGTAGGCTATAAGTAGGGGGAGGAGAGGGAGCGGCAGGGCACGCGCGCCCCTCCACCCCGTTCTTGCCTCCTTCTTCTTCCTCTCGCTGCAGCGCCCCCGAGCCACGTCGGAGCACTGCCGCTGTTTGTCTTCGTCGAGTTCGTCCGCCCCGAGCCCTCTTGGCCCCACACCACTCTTAGCTCCCCCGCCGCGCCATTTTCTTCGTCGAGCTCTCCATGGCGCGCGAGCGGGGAGGAGACTAGGACGGGTCGAATGTCAATGAAGATCACATCACTTTCCTCCGCGAGACGCGGCGTCTTCCCGGTGCGGGCTACGTGAAGGCGCGCGTGCCGCCGACGGGGGAGATCTCGCCGGCGCTGGGGGAGGGCGAGCGGGTCGTCTTCCGCTCGCACTTCATCCGCGGCTTCGGCCTCACGGCGAGCGGCTTCCTTCGCTCGTTCCTCGAGTTTTATCACCTCTAGCCTCAGCACATCACGCCCAACACCGTGATGCTCCTGGCCACCTTCGTCACGATGTGCGAAGGCTATCTCGGCATCCTCCCCACCATCGAGCTGTGGGGAGCGTTCTTCTACACCAAGCTGGGCACCTCTGTCCGGGAGGTGGCTGCCCAGTGTGGTGCCTTCGTCACGGTGCGCCGACCATCGCCGAAGAATGCCTTTCCCACCATCAAGCTGCCACAATCGGTCAAGATGTGGCAGCAATCTTACTTCTATGTGGAGAACATGGACCCGGCCGTCGACTTCATCAACTTGCCAGCTTATGAAGCCGGCCCGCCGGCTGAGCCTCGGGCCAGCTGGGGCTATAAGCCAAAGGCGGTATCAGCAGATGGCACCGCCACCATCTAACGACTCCGGGAGCTGACCGACGCCGAAGGCCTCAAGGCGTCCGACTTGTTGGTCGCCTTCGTCCTGCGCCGGGTTCTCCCACTCCAAGGCCGGCCTCACCTGATCAATTGGATGAGCGGGCATCGCGACCCGTGCCGACTGAGCACCAAGGAGATGCCGGCTGCCGAGGTTGCAAACTTGGTGAACGAGATCTCCGGCCTCAAGCTGGAGGGGTCTTGGCGCTTCGGCAAGCGGCCATACTCCCGTGCCGACCCGCCGCCTACGGTAAGTTTTTCAATTCTTTATTTTTGGTACTCGTCTTAGTCTTGATCTTGGTCTTGACCAGCCGGCCTCTCACCATTTGAAACAGATATACATGTCGGAAGCGACGGCCGCCAACGTAGGGGCGGGTGGTGACTACGAGCCGGACCGGGTGGTGAGCGATGTGGACGACCCCGACTTGGGGGCGGCCGCCTTGGAGGACACCGCGACGGGCGGCGTCTATGAAGCAGGCGGCTCCGAAGAAGGCGGCATCGAGACTTGGCCTGATGATGAGGAGGAGGAAGAAGAGTCGCGCCCTGCGCGGGCGCTGGTAGGGCAGACGCGAGCCCCTCCGTCCAGCCGACTACTCGAGGCGGCATGCATAAGCGTAACCAAAGCGTCGTCTTGTTCGGCAGCACGCCGAAGAAGGCCAAGAATCCGACCGCCGCGACCAGGCGGAAAGAGGCCGCCGCGAAGGCGGCCAAATACCAGAAGCTCCAAAAGGCGCCTCCTATGGTGTCGGCGTAAGTATGTTTTCCTTGTGCTCTTCTTTCTCGTTCATTCTTTCTGAGCTTCCCCTCTTCGTCTTTCTTGACTTAGGGCCCCGCTCTCTCTTGAGAAGTCGGTCGCCGCCTCCATCATTGGGTCGGCGGAGACCTCCACCACCACCCGGCTAATCGATTCGGCCGCCGACCTCCGGGAGGCGCGGGAGCAAAACGCGCGGGAGGTGCGGGAGGAGCAGGAAGCCGCCCGCCTGGAGAAGGCAGAGGCAGACAAGGAAGAGGCCGCCGCCTTGAAGAAGCTGGCGGAGGCCAAGGCTGCCACCGCGGCGAAGAAGCAAGCCGAGGAATCCACGCGCCTTCAGTCGGCGTTGTTCGTCATCCCCCTGAACTCCGCGCCGCCACCGCTAGAGTTTGTGCCGCCGACTGGGGGAGCCGGCGATGAGCACCCGATCATGGAGAGGGACGGCGGCGACGTCTTCATGCCGGACGTAATCGTGCCCCCGCCACCACCTTCTGAGGAGGCGCGAGACAAGCAGCCGGGGGATGCACCGGTGCCGCCAGCTAGAGATGAGATGGTAACCGGCCCGACTCCCGAGGTCCGCACACCATCACACCGCCGGTTTGCAAAGGCGGCCTCGGCGCCACGCCCGCTGGAGACCGGCGCCGCGAGCTCTTCGATCCAGGACGCCGAGGCGACCAGCGCCGCGCCCACTGAGTGGGTGCGGGGAGGCGGGACGGGCCCTTTGAATAAGGCGATCCTGGACGTCCAGGCCAAGCTCCGCGCTGAAGCCGATGCTCTCAAGCACTGCAACAAGGTGTTCCTGGAGTCGCGAGTAGCCGTCCGGGTATGCTTCTTGGTTCTTCATTTTTGATTCTTGTATTTCTTATACTTCTCTGTTGGGGCGCGCCAGCGCACCCACTGGGTGTAGTCCCCGAGTTCCGGGCCGGCTGCTGAACAGGCGGCTCGGAACTTTTAACTGGCAAGCTCTGAGTACTAAAATTGTCTGATATCTTCACTGCAGGATTATCATAACCTTCGCGCAGCCGCCTTCAACTCCAAAGTCCAGGAGCTGACTCAACGGACCGCCGACTTGTCGGAAAGCCGGAGTAAGTCTTTGTTTTCTTTCTTCGCGGGGGCGCGCTGGCGCACCCGCGGGCTGTAGTCCCCGAGATTCGGGCCGACTGCTGAGCAGTCGGGTTGGATCTCCCCGGCGACTGTTCTTCTTCTTGGTAGTTAGTGACAACTTCTTTCTCTGCGGGGGCGCGCTGGCGCACCCGCGGGCTGTAGTCCCCGAGATTTGGGCCGATTGCTGAGCAGTCGGGCCGGATCTCCCCAACAACTATTTCTCTCTTTGTTGATTGTTGATGTCTTTTTCTTCTCCTCTTTTTGCAGAGGCCAACGCTGCCCTGCAGCAGCAGCTGGGCGAAGCCAACACCGCGCTGCGTGCCAAGGAGGTGGACTGCAGCAAGCTGGCCGAAGAGCGTGACCGGCTGGTCACGTAGCTGGCGGAGCAGGCGGAGCTTCTCAAGAAGACCCAGAAGGAGGTGGAGGACAAGGAGGCCGGTCTGCTTGCTGAGTTCGAGACCGAACGCTCTGCCTGGACCGATAAGGAGGCCATGCTGACTGCCGGCTTCGGCGAGATTGTAGACATGGTCGACGGTAAGCTGCCTTCTTTGCTCTTTCTTCAAGCCACCGGCTTCTTATCAAGCTGGCCTCTTGTTTCTGATTTTGGCTTTTTTGCTTTTTGTCTGAGCAGACTTCTTCCCAGGTCACTCTGGTGCTGCCAACCAGGCTATCGAGGCTGATCGCGAAGGACGGAGGGCAGAAGGCGAGCAGATTGCTGCCGACGCCCCCCGCACTCTTAGCGAGCAGCTTCTCAGCATCCAGGATCATCTTCGGCCGGCTCATCGGATCCTGCACCGCCTTCAGCATGTCGGCGCCCAGGCGATCGCCGCCATGTGGCCAGACATGCCGGCTCCACGTACACCCAGCCAGACCGCCGACTGGCTGGAGGTGGCGGCCGGCCGCCTTGAGGCTTGGAAGGGTTCCTCGGCCCGGGCCGGGGCACGCCGGGCCTTGGAGTTCGTCAAGGTGTGGTACCCTGGGCTAAATCTAGCCCAGTTGGCCACGCTTCGACTGGAAGCCCAAGAGGAGCTGGTAGCAGTGGAGCGTGATCTTTTCCAATGAGCCGCGGCAATCGCCGAGTACACCAACACCAGCGTCTTCGTTCCTGAGCTGGCTGAGAACGGCACCGAGGCGCCGCAGGAGTGGTTCGGGCGGAACCCAGAGGATGGCGAGGACTCGGCCGAAGTGATCGACTCTAGCGACGAGGGAGAAGGCGGGGAGGAGGAGCAAAGTGAAGACGAGGCGCCAGAAGTCGGAGTGCACGGCCAGCCTCAGCTCGACCGCGCCTCCAGCAACGAGCCACGCCCGAGCGAGCCGGCTGCTGCTGAAGGCGACCAGGCGGGGACCGACCAGCCGGCCGCTCCACCAACCGGCACCTCCGACTCCACCGTTCCGCCAAACCCGTCTGCTGCCGTTTTACCTTTTGTTTCTACCTGCTTATCAGTCTTGACAAACTTTGTTAACTTCGCACAATTCCACCCGCGGCGTGTATTTCAAACTCTTGTTGGATGTCGGCCAAGGGCCTTTTGATATGTAAATATTTTTGCCGAGTTCTATCTTTCCTTGCTTTCTGCTCTTTGGCTTTTTCCCTTTGCCGCCTTCCCTTGGTTGCCGTCTTGCCAGCCGAACAGCCGCTCTGCGGACTATGGCTGGGTCAAGTACTTAGCCACTTCCGGGGAGGCAAGTACTTAGCCGGTTAGAGTTTTCTAGCAAGTTAAGTAGAAGCCGGCCGGCCGGCTGCTCAGTAGCCGGTCGGCGAAGCAGGAAGCCGGCTTGAACTATGTGCATGCTTTGGGTCCTTAGCCATTTTTCATGCGAACAACCTTTCTTCCTTAACTCCTGCCCACCGGACAGTCGCTCTACGAGCTGCGGCTTCTGGCAGGAGAAGGCCTAAGTGCCAACACATTACTTGTCTGGTTGCAGGAAGCATTACATAGTACGAGGCGGCGAGTCCCCGGGTCGACTGGTCGAACCCGGTGCCAGGCGGACTAATGAAATAACGCAATGACATGCATTATACTTATCATATAGATAAAACAAGGCAGTCCCCGAGATCTTCTCGGGGGACCCGGAGTCTTCGTACTTAATACAAAAGTTGGCGTGGTACATACTGCATCAACTGTAAAACCTTCGAAGGAGGTTTGCATTCCATGGCCGCTCCATCTCCCTGCCGGAGTCGTCTCTTTTGCGTGCTCGAGGCTTCTGAGCATCGATCAGGTAATAGGAGTCGTTACCCAACACCTTGCTGATGATGAAGGGGCCCTCCCAAGGTGCCAAGAGCTTGTGCTGGCCGGCTGTTCGCTGGATCAGCCAGAGCACAAGGTCTCCCTCTTGGAAAGATCTTGGCTTGACCTTCCGGTTGTAGTATCGACGCAGGCTCCGCTAGTAGATGGTGGACCGACTGAGTACCAACAGCCGGCCCTCTTCCAGCAGATCGACGCCGTCTTCTCGTGCTTCTTTTGCCTCCTCTTCGGTGTACATGGTGACTCGAGGGGAGTCGAATTCTATGTCCGTCGGGATGACGGCTTCGGCACCGTAGACGAGGAAGAAAGGCGTGAAGCCGGTTGACTTGTTTGGAGTTGTGCGCACGCTCCAGAGGACGGCCGGCAGCTCATCGAGCCAGCAGCCGGCCGAACGCTCCAGAGGCTCGACCAGTCGGGGCTTGATGCCGGACAAAATGAGGCCGTTTGCTCGCTCCACCTGGCCGTTTGACTGCGGATGGGCAACGGACGCTAGGTCCAGTCGGATGCCCTACGTCGCGCAGAGACGGGCCAAGGCGCCCTTGCCAAAGTTTGTGCCTGACGGAGTAATTGACCACGGGTACCCCGAAGACGGCAAGACAACATTTCCAGACATCGGGGCTAGCAAAGCCCCTCAGTCCGACTGCCCGGCCGCTCCTGCCGGCTCCCCGTCCGACTGCTCCACCCGGCCGGCTGCCCGGTCGGCTGCCGACTGCGCCAACCAGCCGGCTGCCCGAAGTCAACTGCTGCAACGACAAGACAACCGTACCGCGAGATCATCTACAGTGTATCTATCCCTGGGCACTGTTTATAAAGTGCACCAGGGAGAGGTAGGCATGCACATCACGTCCACACCATCATGGGCATGGTGCCCCCATGCCCACTTGTCCCATGCCACTACATAGCTTACATAGTAAGCTAGCCATGCCTATATAAGGCACACATCCATCCATCCACTCCCATGGGCACAGACATGCACTCACGCATGAACACCCACGGCCATAACCATTCGGCCACAAGAGCATGCATGGTCATCCGACCACCCGCATATACAAAGTCAGATGCCTATGGCACCGACCAAGGATACAGCTCCAGGAGCACTTTGTACTGCCCGATGTACACCCCAGATATATATACTCAGACATGCAGGAGTAGGGGTATTATCTCTCCGGAGAGCCCCGAACCTGGGTAAACTAGTGCGTGCTACTCGCATACCCGCTCCCGGTCCTATCAGCAGCAGTCTTACCCTCACACTAAGCCCTTGTGGCATCTGTCGCCTCGCACCCTCCCCCGTGAGAATACCATGACATTTGGCGCCCACCGTGGGGCCAGGTGCACCGTCGTCCGGAGACCTGTTCTGGACGGGAACCCTTTTTCTCCCCCGCGAGCGCAGCCAGCCTGCTACGCCCGACGGCGCTTGCCCCGACACGCTGCAAGGCGTCGACGACGGCTGCGCGGCAAGCTGCCTCGCCGATCTTCTTGGCAAGACTCGCATCTCCGACGAGCCCGCGTCCGAGGCGGGCACGGACTACCCCGAGAGCTGCCCCGTCAGCCTCCTCGACCAGCTTCACGTCTCCAGCGAGCTTGCTGTAGACTTGGAGTCGGTCGGCTCCACCGACCCGATGCTTGTCGACTCCGACACGGCATCGTTCGACGCCTACCCCTCCGACGTGGTAGTCTTCGACGACCCTCTCCCTCGAACTGACAGCGGCAGCAGCACTGTCACTGAGGTGCTGGTCATCAGCCACGTCGCCGACTCGGGCGAGAGCGCCCATGACGCCCGACAGGCGGCGATGCATGACCTATCTGTTCCCATCCGGCCGATGCCGACGCCGAGACCCTGGAGGCACGTCGTCTCACCCTCATCGCGGAGGGCCAGAAGATAGCCTCCATGAGACGCCTCACTGAGGCCCACCAACACGAAGTCGACCGCGCCGCTTTTGGTACGCCGCCTCACAGCGGGCCGAGCCGAGTCGGCCTCGTCAAGAAGCGCGGCGCGGCCATCGCCAGCATGCTGGCGGCGGACCGCCCGGTCTACACCACACCGCTCGAGAATCTGCGAGCCGCTCAGGCGGCAGCTGAAGAGCTGAACGGGCTGGGGGCTGATGAGCTCCCCTACATGACAAGACGTATCTAGCAGCTGATCGATGCGGCCGCAGAACGGCATGAAGCCGGCGCCCGCGCTGAGAGTCCTCCCCCACGCCGAGAGCACGCCGGGACATCCCGGTCGCCGACTGCGAGCGGCGCCCGCGCAAGGAAGGACAAGGAGCCGGCTGCTAGCCGCAGCCAGACTCGAATCACCATCGAGCGCGACGCGGAAGGCCGCCCTCGGGCGGTGGAGCGCCAGGGCAATCCGCCTCCTCCCCCTCCTCGTGGAAAGAGATGTCCCACCCCGCCACCTGTCACGCATCCGACTCTCGATGGCCGACTAGGCCGCCGCGAGGGAGTCGGCGAGAACGACGCCCGCCACCGGATCGACCGCCTAGCTCGATCCCTGGCGCTAGAAGAAGAAGACGATGTCGGCCCGCCATGCTTTGGCCCCCGCATCCGCGACGAGCCCTTCCCCAAAGGGTTCTCGCTCCCCAGAGACATGCCCAAGTACAACGGCTCTGTGAAGCTGGAAGATTGGCTCATCGACTACTCTACCGCCGTCAGTATAGCAAACGGCAACAGGCGCGTAGCCGTGAAGTACGTCCCTCTCATGCTGCAAGGCACGGCACGCACCTGGCTCAACAGCCTCAAGCCCTACACCGTCAACAGCTGGCTGGACTTCACGGAAGTCTTCGTCCGCAACTTCACCAGCACGTACAAGCGGCCTCCCAAGCCCCGCCAGCTCTCCCTATGCGTCCAAGGGCCCAGCGAGTCGACCCGCGACTACCTCACGCGGTGGGCTGAGCTCGGCAACTCCTGCGAGGGGGTGCACGAGGTTCAAGCTATCGAGTACTTCACCGTCGTGTGCGGAGAGGGCACCCTCCTCAAGCACCGACTCCTCTGCGATGAGCCGGCTACCCTCGATGAACTGATGGTCATTGCGGACAAGTATGCCAAAGCCGACTCCTCGATGAAGACCGAGCTCCGAGTGGACGCCTCTGGGAAGGTGCTCGCTCCGGCTCCTAAGACACCGGCTGGCGACTCCAACCGGCGCCCCTACCAGAACGACCACAAGCGCAAGATGTTGGAAATATGCCCTAGAGGCAATAATAAAATGGTTATTATTGTATTTCCTTGTTCTTGATAACTGTCTGTTGTTCATGCTATAATTGTATTAACTGGAAACCGTAATACATGTGTGAATACATAGACCACAACATGTCCCTAGTAAGCCTCTAGTTGACTAGCTCGTTGATCAATAGATGGTTACAGTTTCCTGACCATGGACATTGAATGTCATTGATAACGGGATCACATCATTAGGAGAATGATGTGATGGACAAGACCCAATCCTAAGCATAGCACAAGATCGTGTAGTTCGTTTGCTAGAGCTTTTCTAATGTCAAGTATCATTTCCTTAGACCATGAGATTGTGCAACTCCCGGATACCGTAGGAATGCTTTGGGTGTACCAAACGTCACAACATAACTGGGTGGCTATAAAGGTGCACTACAGGTATCTCCGAAAGTGTCTGTTGGGTTGGCACGAATCGAGACTCGGATTTGTCACTCCGTATGACGGAGAGGTATCTCTGGGCCCACTCGGTAATGCATCATCATAATGAGCTCAATGTGCCAAGTGTTTGGTCACGGGATCATGCATTACGGTACGAGTAAAGTGACTTGCCGATAACGAGATTGAACAAGGTATTGGGATACCGACGATCGAATCTCGGGCAAGTAACGTACCGATTGACAAAGGGAATTGTATACGGGATTGATTGAATCCTCAACATCGTGGTTCATCCGATGAGATCATCGTGGAACATGTGGGAGCCAACATGGGTATCCAGATCCCGCTGTTGGTTATTGACCGGAGAGTCGTCTCGGTCATGTCTGCATGTCTCCCGAACCCGTAGGGTCTACACACTTAAGGTTCGGTGACGCTAGGGTTGTAGAGATATTAGTATGCGGAAATCCTAAAGTCGTTCGGAGTCCCAGATGAGATCCCGGACGTCACGAGGAGTTCCAGAATGGTCCGGAGGTAAAGATTTATATATGGGAAGTCCTATTTTGGCCACCGGAAAATGTTCGGGATTTTTCGGTATTGTACCGGGAAGGTTCTAGAAGGTTCCGAAGTGGGGCCCACCTGCATGGGGGGACCCACATGAACGTGGGTAGTGGGGGAAAGGCCCCACACCCCTGGTCAAGGCGCACCAAGATCCCACCTTAGAAGGAATAAGATCATATCCCGAAGGGATAAGATCAAGATCCCTAAAAAGGGGGGATAACAATCGGTGGGGAAGGGAAATGATGGGATTTCTTTCCCCCACCTTTGCCAACGCCCCAATGGACTTGGAGGGCAAGAAACCAGCCCCCTCCACCCCTATATATAGTGGGGAGGCGCATGGGAGCAGCACCCCAAGCCCTGGCGCCTCCCTCCCTCCCGTGACACCTCTTCCTCCCCGCTTGCGCTTGGCGAAGCCCTGCCGGGATCCCGCTACTTCCACCACCACGCCGTCGTGCTGCTGGATCTCCATCAACTTCTCCTCCCCCCTTGCTGGATCAAGAAGGAGGAGACGTCCCCGCTCCGTACGTGTGTTGAACGCGGAGGTGCCGTCCGTTCGGCGCTAGGATCATCGGTGATTTGGATCACGACGAGTACGACTCCATCAACCCCGTTCTCTTGAACGCTTCCGCGCGTGATCTACAAGGGTATGTAGATGCACTCCCCTCTCTCTCGTTGCTAGATGACTCCATAGATTGATCTTGGTGATACGTAGAAAATTTTAAATTTGTGCTACGTTCCCCAACAGTGGCATCATGAGCCAGGTTTATGCGTAGATTCTATGCACGAGTAGAACACAAAGTAGTTGTGGGCGACGATTTGTTCAATTTGCTTACCGTTACTAGTCTTATCTTGATTCGGCAGCATTGTGGGATGAAGCGGCCCGGACCGACCTTACACGTACTCTTACGTGAGACAGGTTCCACCGACTGACATGCACTTGATGCATAAGGTGGCTAGCGGGTGTCTGTCTCTCCCACTTTAGTCGGATCGGATTCGATGAAAAGGGTCCTTATGAAGGGTAAATAGCAATTGGCATATCACCGTTGTGGCTTTTGCGTAGGTAAGAAACGTTCTTGCTAGAAACCCATAGCAGCCACGTAAAACATGCAACAACAATTAGCGGACGTCTAACTTGTTTTTGCAGGGTATGCTATGTGATGTGATATGGCCAAAAGGATGTGATGAATGATATATGTGATGTATGAGATTGATCATGTTCTTGCAAATAATGTACCAGATGAACTTAATTATCATGAACATAGTCAAAAGGTCTTTGCAAATAATGTCGTAGCTTACGCTTTAGTTCTACTAAGATATGTTCCTAGAGAAAATTAAGTTGAAAGTTGATAGTAGCAATTATGCGCACTGGGTTCGTAAACTGAGGATTGTCCGCATTGCTGCACAGAAGGCTTATGTCCTTAATGCACCGCTCGGTGTGCTGAACCTCGAGCGTCGTCTCTAGATGTTACGAAACATCTGACATACACGTTTTGATGACTACGTGATAGTTCAGTGTGTGATGCTAACGGTTTAAAATTGTGGCACCAAAGACGGTTTTGAAACGTCGCAGAACATATGAGATGTTCCAAAGACTGAAATTGGGATTTCAGACTAATGCCCACGTCAAGAGGTATGAGACCTCTGACAAGTTTCTTAAGCGTGCAAACTAAGGGAGAAAAGCTCAATCGTTGAGCATGTGCTCAGATTGTCTGAGTACTACAATCACTTGAATCGAGTGGGAGTTAATATTCCAGATGAGATAGTGATGGTTCCCCATAGTCACTGCCACCAAGCTATTAGAGCTTCGTGATGAACTATAACATATCAGGGATAGACATGATGATCCTTGAGCAACTCGCGATGTCTGACACCGCGAAAGTAGAAATCAAGAAGGAGCATCAATTGTTGATGGTTAGTAAAACCACTAGTTTCTAGAAGGGCAAGGGCAAGAAGGGATACTTCATGAAACGGCAAATCAGTTGCTGCTCTAGTGAAGAAACCCAAGGTTGAACCCAAACCCGAGACTAAGTGCTTCTGAAATGAGGGGAACGGTCACCGAAGCAGAACTACCCTAGATACTTCATAGATGAGAAGGCTGGCAAGGTCGACAGAAGTATATTGGATATACATTATATTAATGTGTACTTTACTAGTACTCCTACTAGCACCAGGGTATTAGATACCGGTTCGGTTGCTAAGTGTTAGTAACTCGAAATAAAAGCTACGGAATAAACGGAGACTAGCTAAAGGTGAGATGACGATATGTGTTGGAAGTGTTTCCAAGGTTGATGTGATCAAGCATCGCATTCTCCCTCTACCATCGAGATTGGGGTTAAACCTGAATAATTATTATTTGGTGTTTGCGTTGAGCATAGACATGATTGGATTATGTTTATCGCAATACGGTTATTCATTAAAGGAGAATAATGGTTACTCTGTCTATTTGAATAATACCTTCAATGGTCTTGCACCTAAAATGAATGGTTTATTGAATCTCGATCGTAGTGATACACATGTTCATGCCAAAAGATATAAGATAGTAATGATAGTACCACATACTTGTGGCACTGCCAGTTGAGTCAAATTGGTATAAAACGCATGAAGAAGCTCCATGTTGATGGATCTTTGGACTCACTCGTTTTTGAAAAGATTGAGACATGCGAACCATGTCTATTAGTATACATGCATGAAGAAAGTCCATACAGATGGATCATTTGGAGTCACTTGATTTTGAATCACTTGAGACATGCAAATCATACCACATGGGCAAGATGACTGAAAGGCCTCGTTTTCAGTAAGATGGAACAAGAGAGCAACTTGTTGGAAGTAATACATTTGATGTGTGCAGTCCAATGAGTGCTGAGGCACGCAGTGGATATCGTTATGTTCTTACTTCACGGATGATTTGAGTAGATGCTGAGAATATTTACTTGATGAAACACAAGTCTGAATTATTGAAAGGTTCAAGTAATTTCAGAGTGAAGTTGAAGATCGTCGTGACAAGAGGATAAAATGTCTGTGATATGATCATAGAGATGAATATCTAAGTTACGAGTTTGGCACACAATTAAGAAATTGTGGAAATTGTTTCACGACTAATACCGCCTGGAACACCATATTGTGATGGTGTGTCCGAACATCATAACTGCACCCTATTGGATATGGTGCATACCATGATGTCTCTTATCGAATTACAACTATCGTTTATGGGTTAGGCATTAGAGACAACCACATTCACTTTAAATAGGGCACCACGCAATTCCGTTGAGACGACACCGTATGAACTATGGTTTAGAGAAACCTAAGCTGTCGTTTCTTAAAAGTTTGGGGCTGCGACGCTTATGTGAAAAAGTTTCAGGCTGATAAGCTCGAACACAAAGCGGATAAGTGCATCTTCATAGAATACCCAAAAAAGTTGGGTATACCTCCTATTTCAGATCTGGAAGCAAAAGTGATTGTTTCTAGAAACGGGTCCTTTCTCGAGGAAAAGTTTCTCTCGAAAGAATTGAGTGGGAGGATGGTGGAGACTTGATGAGGTCATTGAACCGTCACTTCAACTAATGTGTAGCAGGGCACAGGATGTTGTTCCTGTGGCACCTACACCAATTGAAGTGGAAGCTTATGATAGTGATCATGAAACTTCAGATCAAGTCACTACCAAACCTCATAGGACGACAAGGATGCGTACTACTTCAGAGTGGTACGTAATCCTGTCTTGGAAGTCATGTTGTTGGACAACGATGAACCTATGAGCTGTGGAGAAGCGATGGTGGGCCCGGATTCCGACGAATGGCTCGAGGCCATAAAATCCGAGAGAGGATCCATGTATAAAAACAAAGTGTAGACTTTGGAAGAACTACTTGATGGTCGTAAGGTTGTTGGGTGCAGATGGATTTTAAAAGGAAGACAGACAATAATGGTAAGTGTCACCATTAAGAAAGCTCGACTTGTCGTTAAGATGTTTTCCGGCAAGTTCAAGGAGTTTACTGCGGTGAGACTTTCACACTCGTAGCGATGCTAAGAGTTTGTTGGAATTATATTTAGCAGTTACTGCATTATTTATGAAATCTTGCAGATAGGATGTCAAAACATTGTTTCCTCGACGATTTTCTTGAGGAAAGGTTGTATGTGATACAACCAGAAGGTTTTGTCAATCCTGAAAGATGCTAACAAGTATGCAAAGCTCCAGCAATCCTTCTAAGGATTGGAGTAAGCATCTCGGAGTTGGAATGTATGCTTTGATGAGATGATCAACGATTTTGGGTTTTTACAAAGTTTATGAGAAACTTGTATTTCCAAAGAAGTGAGTGGGAGCACTATAGAATTTCTGATGAGTATATGTTGTTGACATATTGTTGATCGGAAATGATGTAGAATTTCTGGAAAGCATCCAGGGTTATTTGAAAAGTGTTTTTCAATGGAAAACCTGGATTAAGCTACTTGAACATTGAGCATCAAGATCTATAAGGATAGATCAAAATGCTTAATAGTACTTTCAAATGAATACATACCGTGACAAGATTTTGAAGGAGTTCAAAATAGATCAGCAAAGAAGGAGTTCTTGGCTGTGTTACAAGGTGTGAGTATTGAGTAAGACTCAAGACCTGACCACGGCAGAAGAAAGAGAAAGGACGAAGGTCGTCCCCTATGCTTTAGACGTAGGCTCTACAATATGCTATGCTGTGTACCGCACCTGAAGTGTGCCTTGCCATGAGTTAGTCAAGGGGTACAATAGTGATCCAGGAAGGGATCACATGACAGTGGTCGAACTTATCCTTAGTATCTAGTGGACTAAGGAATTTTCTCGATTATGGAGGTGGAAAGGGGGTTCGTCGTAAGGGGTTACGTCGATGCAAACTTTGACACTAATCCGGATGACTCTGAGTAGTGAAACGGATTCGTATAGTAGAACAGTTATTTGGAATAGCTCCAAGTAGCGCGTGGTAGCTGCATCTACAAGATGACATAGAGATTAGTAAAGCACACACGGATCTGAATGTTGCAGACCCGTTGACTAAAACCTCTCTCGTAAGCATAACATGATCAAACCCTAGAACTCATTGAGTGTTAATCACATGGTGATGTGAACTAGATTATTGACTCTAGTAAACTCTTGGGTATTAGTCACATGGCGATGTGAACTTTGAGTGTTAATCACATGGTGATGTGAACTAGATTATTGACTCTAGTGCAAGTGGGAGACTGTTGGAAATATGCCCTAGAGGCAATAATAAAATGGTTATTATTGTATTTCCTTGTTCATGATAATTGTTTGTTGTTCATGCTATAATTGTATTAACTGGAAATCGTAATTCATGTGTGAATACATAGACCACAACATGTCCCTAGTAAGCCTCTAGTTGACTAGCTCGTTGATCAATAGATGGTTATGGTTTCCTGACCATGGACATTGGATGTCATTGATAACGGGATCACATCATTAGGAGAATGATGTGATGGACAAGACCCAATCCTAAGCATAGCACAAGATCGTGTAGTTCGTTTGCTAGAGCTTTTCTAATGTCAAGTATCATTTCCTTAGACCATGAGATTGTGCAACTCCCGGATACCGTAGGAATGCTTTGGGTGTACCAAACGTCACAACGTAACTGGGTGGCTATAAAGGTGCACTACAGGTATCTCCGAAAGTGTCTGTTGGGTTGGCACAAATCGAGACTCGGATTTGTCACTCCGTATGACGGAGAGGTATCTCTGGGCCCACTCGGTAATGCACCATCATAATGAGCTCAGTGTGACCAAGTGTTTGGTCACGGGATCATGCATTACGGTACGAGTAAAGTGACTTGCCGGTAACAAGGTTGAACAAGGTATTGGGATACCGACGATCGAATCTCGGGCAAGTAACGTACCGATTGACAAAGGGAATTGTATACGGGATTGATTGAATCCTCAACATCGTGGTTCATCCGATGAGATCATCGTGGAACATGTGGGAGCCAACATGGGTATCCAGATCCCGCTGTTGGTTATTGACCGGAGAGTCGTCTCGGTCATGTCTGCATGTCTCCCGAACCCGTAGGGTCTACACACTTAAGGTTCGGTGACGCTAGGGTTGTAGAGATATTAGTATGCGGAAATCCGAAAGTCGTTCGGAGTCCCGAATGAGATCCCGGACGTCACGAAGAGTTCCGGAATGGTCCGGAGGTAAAGATTTATATATGGGAAGTCCTATTTTGGCCACCAGAAAATGTTCGGGATTTTTCGATATTTTACCGGGAAGGTTCTAGAAGGTTCCGAAGTGGGGCCCACCTGCATGGGGGGACCCACATGAACGTTGGTAGTGGGGGCAAGGCCCCACACCCCTGGTCAAGGTGCACTAAGATCCCACCTTAGAAGGAATAAGATCATATCCCGAAGGGATAAGATCAAGATCCCTAAAAAGGGGGGATAACAATCGGTGGGGAAGGGAAATGATGGGATTTCTTTCCCCCACCTTTGCCAACGCCCCAATGGACTTGGAGGGCAAGAAACCAGCCCCCTCCACCCCTATATAGTGGGGAGGCGCATGGGAGCAGCACCCCAAGCCCTGGCGCCTCCCTCCGTCCCGTGACACCTCTTCCTTCCCGCTTGCGCTTGGCGAAGCCGTGCCGGGATCCCGCTACTTCCACCACAACGCCGTCGTGCTGCTGGATCTCCATCAACTTCTCCTCCCCCCTTGCTAGATCAATAAGGAGGAGATGTCCCCGCTCCGTACGTGTGTTGAACGCGGAGGTGCCATCCGTTCGGCGCTAGGATCATCGGTGATTTGGATCACGACGAGTACGACTCCATCAACCCCGTTCTCTTGAACGCTTCCGCGCGCGATCTAAGAGGGTATGTAGATGCACTCCCCTCTCTCTCGTTGCTAGATGACTCCATAGATTGATCTTGGTGATACGTAGAAAATTTTAAATTTCTGCTACGTTCCCCAACACAAGGCCCCTATGCCGCCTTCCACCAGTCGGCAGGTGGCCACAGTCGAAGACGAGCAGCCCAAAGAGCGGCCCGCTCTCAAGAAGAAGGGCGGTAGGCCAGCTTGGCAGCCGGCCTTCTCCTACGAGCAGACTCTTGATGCCCCCTGCAAGTTCTACAGCGGCGCGAAGCCATCCAACCACACGACCCGAAAGTGCCACTGGCTCACCCGGATCTCCAAGGGCGAGGGGCTGGTGCAGCCTCCGCCTCCCGGCCCGCCGCTTCCAGCCCCCCAGCAGTCGGCTGCTCGACCAGCAGTCGGAGCCATTCAAGATGAGTTCCCTGATGAGCACGCTGCCTACGTCGTCTTCACGAGCCAGGTTGAAGACAAGCGCAGCCGGCGCCTACAGCACCAAGAGGTCAACGCAGTCGCCTCCAGCAGCCCCGAGTTCATGCATTCGTCTGAAAGGCCTATCAATTGGAGCCGGGCCGATCACCCAGAGGTGATGCCGTCCCCTGGCTCCTACGCATTGGTGTTGGATGTCACCCTCACAACAGAGAGGCGGGCTGCCCGATTCTCCCGCGTTCTGATTGATGGCGGAAGCAGTATCAAAATACTGTACCGCGACACCATGGAGAAGTTGAACCTCAAGGCGAAGTAGCTCATGCCAAGCCGGACCGTTTTCCATGGCATCTTACCCGGCCTGTCCTGTTCCCCAATCGGCAAGATCAAGATGGATGTTCTCTTCGGAGACAAGGATCACTTTCGCTGAGAAGCAATCTGGTTCGAGGTAGTGGATCTGGAAAGCCCTTACCACGCCTTGCTTGGCCGACCTGCTCTGGCCAAGTTCATGGCTGTGCCCCACTACGCCTACCTGAAGATGAAGATGCCGAGCTCAAAGGGGATCATCAATGTAGCCGGCAACTACAAAAAGTCCATAGAGTGCGCTACAACCAGCAGCCGGCTGGCCGAGTCCCTCATAGTGGCAGAAGAGAAGAAAGAAGAAAAAGGGCGCTGCCAGACGCCTCGCCGCCTGGCCAGCTGTGCCAAGCTGGCTCGGTCACGTCCCGCCTCGCCGCCTGGCCAGTCGGGACCCCCCTTCGAGCACCCGGAGACTCGAAATCTACACCCAGCGGGTGCGCCGGCGCACTCAGCAAGCGCTGAGCCGCGCCGGCTGTCTTCGGCAAACTCCACCTCGACGAAAATCAATCCGGCTCACATGAAAAAGAAGCGTCCGGCTGCCAGGAGCCCGTCAAAAAGAAGCAGCCGGCCGGTAAAGAAAAAACGTCCGGCTGGCCCGTCCGCCTGCTTCGTCATTCGGACAGTCAGTCGCGACCCGCACTGCCGGCTGTGCCAAGCTGGCTTGACCGCCTCCTGCTCCGACGCCTGGCCGGCAGGCGGGCCGGCCCGGCCGCCTGTCCACCTCGACGCCTGTTCGGTCGAGCCCGACCGGCATGGGCGTCCCTCGAGCGCCCGGAGGCTTGGGCCGTCTGCCGGAGATCATCTCCGCCTCCACTGCGCCAAAAACAATGTGAGCTCCTCACCCGCTTATTTTGGCACCACGCAAACATGGATAACCCCGAGCGACGCTCGAGGACCACCTCCGCTTTTTATTACAGTTGCACCACTGTTCGCCCCGGCGCCAGCCAGAGTTGGCCTGGAGGCTGGCCGCTTGGCCTGAGACGTTAGTTCCCGCAGACGGCTTAGTAGCGTGCGCGGTACCAAAGGCCCACTCTTAGTCACAGACCGCAGAGCGGCTGTCCGGCTAGCAAGAATGAACGCAGGAAGCCACCCACGCAAAAAACGTCCGGGAAGAAAAAACGGTTCGGGCGAACCGGTCGTTTCTTTTACGAGTATCTGCTCGGTCAAATCTGCTCCCAGAGTCTGAGTAATGTACACTCCACTCCGCGGCCCACTCTCAGCCACAGACCGCAGAGCGGCTGTCCGGCAAGCGAGAGCACAAGCCAAAGAGCGGAGGGGACATTAAAAAGATAGAAGGGGGCTCGGACGAAACCGAGTCGGCACCCTTCGCATAAAACTTGCAATGCTTAAAGCAAACATTTGATATATCTGCGCGGACTAACTTTGTCTTTGGCACGATCATTTTCATGGGGAACCCCCCCCCCCCTCCTCGCTCGGAGGCTCGGAGGCTACACCCAGTGGGTGAGCTGGGACGCCCCCACTGGAAGCAAGCCGCGCCAGCTGCAGCCCGCAGCCGGCTATCAGCAACAGCATCAGTCAATGGACCCCCGCGTCCACGCCTGACAGCACCAGCCGGCGGACTTCGTGTCCGCGCCCGGCACCCTCGACGCCATCGTCTACACCAACAAACGCGAAAAGCCTCCGCCCAACTTTTCCAAGTTGCCCGGAGGCTCGGAGGCTACACCCAGCGGGTGCGCTGGCGCGCCCCCGCCTAAAGCAAGCTACGCCGGCTGCGGCCTGCAACCGGCCGGCATCGACATTTTCTACATCAACACCCGCCAAAAAACCTCCGCCCAACTTTGCCAAGTTGCCCGGAGGCTTGGAGGCTATTGACGGAGTAATTGACCACGGGTACCCCGAAGACGGCAAGACAACATTTCCAGACATCGGGGCTAGCAAAGCCCCTCAGCCCGACTGCCCGGCCGCTCCTGCCGGCTCCCCGTCCGACTGCTCCACCCGGCCGGCTGCCGGCTGCCGACTGCGCCAACCAGCCGGCTGCCCGAAGTCAACTGCTGCACCGACAAGACAACCGTACCGCGAGATCATCTACAGTGTATCTGTCCCTGGGCACTGTTTATAAAGTGCACCAGGGACAGGTAGGCATGCACATCACGTCCACACCATCATGGGCATGGTGCCCCATGCCCACTTGTCCCATGCCACTACATAGCTTACATAGTAAGCTAGCCATGCCTATATAAGGCACACATCCATCCATCCACTCCCATGGGCACACACATGCACTCACGCATGAACACCCACGGCCATAACCATTCGGCCACAAGAGCATGCATGGTCATCCGACCACCCGCATATACAAAGTCAGATGCCTATGGCACCGACCAATGATACAGCTCCAGGAGCACTTTGTACTACCCGATGTACACCCCAGATATATATACTTAGACATGCAGGAGTAGGGGTATTATCTCTCCGGAGAGCCCCAAACCTGGGTAAACTAGCGCGTGCTACTCGCATACCCGCTCCCGGTCCTATCAGCAGCAGTCTTACCGTCACACTAAGCCCTTGTGGCATCTGTCGCCTCGCACCCTCCCCCGTGAGAATACCACGACAGTGCCATTGTCGGTGATGATGCTGTGTTGTATGCCATACCAGATGGTGATGTCGGAGATGAAAGTCACAGCAGACGGACCATTCAATTTTTTAATTGGCTTTGCTTCTATCCACTTGGTGAACTTGTCCACCGCGACAAGTAGATGAGTCATGCCGCCGCGTGCTGTCTTGAATGGTCCCACCATATCCAGCCCCCAGACCGCGAAGGGCCAGGCAATGGGGATGGTCTTGAGTGCAGAAGCCGGCTGATGTGGCTTGGAGCGGAACTTCTGGCACCATTTGCATTTCTGGACCAAGTCTTTGGCGTCTTCTAGAGCAGTCGGCCAGAAAAAACCGTGGCGGAAAGCTTTGGCCACGAGTGCTCTTGAAGCCGCGTGGTGACCACACTCGCCTTGATGGATATCTTTGAGGATTGCTTGGCCTTGCTCCGGCTCTACGCAGCGCTGGTAAACACCAGTGACACTGCGCCTCACAAGTTCTCTGTTGACGATGGTGTACGCTGCTGCCCGGCGTTGGACTTGCCGGGCCGAGATCTCATTAGTCGGCAGCTCTTTGTTCACCAGGAAGTTGAGGATGGGCTGAGCCCATGAAGGTGTTGCAATTTCTTCGATTGCTAGGACTGCTACTTGCACGAGGGCGGTTGGGCCGGGAGGCGGCGGGTTGGAGTCGGATGCCGCTTGCTGAGTTGATGAAGTCCCCGGGCCGACAGCTGCAGTCCCCGGGCCGGGTTCTGAAGTCCCCTGGCCGGATGCGGCTGCTGCAGTCCCCGGGCCGCCTACCGAATTCCCAGTGCCGGCTGCTGGGGTCCTCGAGTTGAATCCGACTGCTTCAGGAGGAGCCGGCACAAAGATGGAATCCGACTCTGTGGAAGGCTTGGCAGACGGCTTAAGGAGGCGTTGTAGGGCGACGCCGGCTAGTATTGCTTGCCGGGTGGAGCCGATTCGTGCCCAGGCATCTGCTTGCTCATTGTCATTTCTTGGCACATGGAGGAACTCGCATCCTTCAAAGTATCCACTGAGTTGCTGAACGAGGAAGCGGTAGCTCACCATGTTTGCGTCCTTGGAGTCCCAGTCGCCTGACGACTGCTGGACCACCAAGTCAGAATCACCATAGCACAGGATCCGGCGAATGCCGAGTTCCTTGGCAAGCCGGAGCCCGTGAATGAGTGCTTCGTATTCAGCAATGTTGTTAGAGGCGGCAAAATGGACTTGCAGCACATATCTGAGCTTGTCGCCTTTGGGAGAGGTGAGGACGATGCCGGCTCCCAGACCGGTGCGCATCTTGGAACCATCAAAGTGCATTCGCCAATGGGTGGAGTCTGGCGCTTGCGGCAGGTACTGGGTCTCGGCCCAATCAACGAGGAAGTCAGCCAGTGCTTGTGACTTGATGGCGGTGCGAGGCTGGTAGTAGATGGTGTAGGGGGCCAAATCTATGGCCCATTTGACCACTCAGCCAGAAGCATCTCGGCTTCCAATGATCTCGGCAAGTGGAGCTGTGCAGACCACAGTGATTGGGTGCTCTTGGAAGTATGGCTTCAGTTTCTTGGCGGCAAAGTGCACGCCGTAGCACATCTTCTGGTAGTGGGGGTAGTTTTGCTTGGAGGCGGACAACACTTCACTCAGGTAGTACACCGGTCTTTGGACTGGTAGTGCTTTGCCTTCTTCTTTGCGTTCCACAACTATGACCGTGCTGACCACCCTGCTGGTGGCAGCGATGTAGAGGAGCATGGGCTCCTTAGGAGTCGGAGCCGCCAGGACGGGCGGAGTGGTCATCATCTTCTTGAGCTGGAGAAAAGCTTCATCTGCCTTGTCGTTCCACTCGAAAAAAGTGGTCTTCTTCATGAGCTAGTACAGGGGAAGAGCCTTCTCGCCCAGGCGACTGATGAAATGGCTGATGGATGCTAGGTAGCCGGTGAATTTTTGCACGTCCAGCAGTCGGGTGGGCACTTCCATCCTCTCGATGGCCTTGATCTTCACAGGGTTGCACTCTATGCCGCGCTCTGAGACCAGAAATCCAAGAAGCTGGCCGGCTGGCACTCCAAAGACGCATTTCTCCAGGTTGAGCTTGATCTAAAATCGGCGCAAGTTCTCAAAGGTCTCCTTGAGGTCTTCTAGCAGCGTTCCACGCTTCTCCGTCTTCACCACAACATCGTCCACAAAGCCGTGGACGTTTCTGCCGAGTTGCTTGAGGAGACACTTCTGCATGCAATGCTGAAACGTGGCGCCAGCATTCCTCAAGCCGAATGTCATGGTCAGGTAGCAGAAGGCTCCGAATGGCGTGATGAAGGTGGTCTTCAGTCTGTCGGCCGGGTTCAGCTTGATCTGATGATACCCTGAGTATGCATGCAAAAAACTCAACAGCTCGCATCCGGCTGTGGAGTCTATTACTTGGTCGATTCTTGGTAACGCAAAGGGGTCTTTGGGGCAAGCATTGTTGAGGCTGGTATAATCAATACACATGAGCCACTGCTTGTTCTTCTTCAGCACTAGGACTGGGTTGGCTAACCATTCTGGAAAGAACACCTCCATGATGAAGCCGGCTGCTAGAAGCCGGGCTATCTCTTCTCCAAGAACTCTTCTCTTCTCTTCCAACAGGCGGCGCAAGGGCTGCCTGACTGGCTTGGCATCAGACCGGACATGTAGCTTGTGCTCGGCAAAATCCGTCGGAACACCTGGCATGTCTTTGGGTGACCATGCAAAGATGTCCCGATTCTCACAGAGGAAATCGACGAGCTCGCTTTCCTATTTGCTGTCAAGGTTTGCACCTATGACAGCGTACCTCTCCGGGTGCTCTGGGTCCAAGGATATCTTCCTGGTTTCTTTTGTCGGCTTGAACGAGCCCTCAGCTTCTGACTCCTTGGGATTGGGTGACATTTTCGGCTGCTTGCCTGCCATTGCCACAACCCGGTCAAGGAGCCGCTTCTCAGCAGTGATCACGAGGGATTTGGCCAGCCAGCTGCTATCTGCTGCATAGGCGGACGACTTCTTGTAATCCCCTGCTATGGTCAGGATTCCCTTGGAGCTCGGCATCTTCATCTTGAGGTAAGCATAGTGGGGGACCGCCATGAACTTGGCCAGGGCAGGCCGGCCAAGTAGCGCATGGTAAGGGCTCTCAAGGTCCACCACCTCAAACCAGACTGGCTCTTGGCGAAAGTGTTCTTTGTCTCCAAAGAGAACGTCAATCTGTGTCTTGCCAATTGGTGAGCAGGAAATGCCAGGGACTATGCCATGGAAAACAGTCCGGCTAGGCTGAAGGTGTCTCTGCTTGATTCCCAACTTCTCTATAGTATCTTTGTACAGGATGTTGATGCTGCTGCCGCCATCTATCAAAACTCGGGAGAAGCGAGCAGCTCACCTCTCCGTGGCAAAGGTGGCATCCAACACCAGAGCACAAGAGCCGGGATTGGGCATCACCTCCGGGTGGTCGGCTCTGCTCCAGCTGATGGGCTTCTCAGACCAATGCATGAACTCGGGAGTCTCTGATGCTACTGCGTTTACTTCTTGTTGTCGTTGCCGTCTCCTGTGCCTGTCGTCAGCCACGCTGGTGAACACAACATAAGCTCCATGCTCTTCAGGATATTCGTCTTGTATCGCGCCGACTGGCCGAACCGCCGATTGCTGAGGACGAGGAGGAGGCGCCAGGCCGGCAGGCAGAGGGGGCTGGAGTCCATCACCCTTGGCGATCCTGGTGAGCCAGTGGCACTTCCGAGTGGTGTGGTTGGACGGCTTCGCGCCACTGTGGAACTTGCAGGGTGCATCAAGAGTCTGTTTGTACGAGAAGGCGGGCAACCAGTTGGGCTTGCCGCCCTTCTGGCGTTTGGGAGGAGGCTGCCCTTCCAGCTGCTGATCTTCGACTATTGCCACCTGCCGGCTCGTGGAAGCCGGCTGCATGGCCTTGTGCTTGTTGTCGTTCAGTTGCTGTCGTCGACTGGAGTCACCAGCCGGGGTCCGAGGAGCTTGAGGGGCCACCTTGCCCGACACATTAACTTGGATCTCTGCCTTCATGGAGGAGTCGGCCGTGGCGTACTTGTCTGCTATGATCAGCAGTTCGTCGAGGGTCGCCGGTTCGTCATAGAGAAGCTTGTGCTTGAGGAGCGTGCCCTCTCGGCACCCAGTAGTGAAGTACTCGATGGCCTGCACCTCGTGCACGCCCTCGCAAGAGTTGCGCAGCTCGGCCCAGCACGTGAGGTAGTCGTGAGTCGACTCGTTGGGGCCTTGGACGCACAAGGAGAGCTAGTGTGGCTTGGGTGGCCGCTTGCACGTGCTGGTAAAGTTGCGGATGAAAGCTTCAATGAAGTCAACCTAGCTGTTGATGCTGCGGGGCTTCAGGCTGTTCAGCCACGTCCGGGCCGTGCCCTGGAGCATGAGCGGAACGTACTTCACGGCAACACGTTTATTGCCGTTGGCGATGCTGACGGCTGTTGAGTAGTCGACCAGCCAGTCCTCCGGCTTCACAGAGCCGGTGTACTTGGGTGTATCTCTCGGGAGCGTGAACCCTCTGGGGAATGGTTCGTCTCGGATGCGTGGGCCGAAACAAGGCGGACCCAGCTCATCTTCTTCTTCTAGCGCCAGGGATCGATTGAGGCGATCGATCTGGTGGCGGGCATCGTTTTCTCCGATTCCTTCTCGGCGGCCAAGGCGGTCGCCGAGTGACGGGTGATCAACAGGCAGCGGGGAAATAGGCCTTTCCCTATGGGGAGGGGGAGGCGGACAGCCGTCTCGCTGTCGCACTGCTCTTGGGCGGCCGTCTTGGTCGCGCTCGATGGTGATGTGAGTCCGACTGCGGCTGGCAGCCGGCTCCTTGTCTCTTCTATCGCGGACGCCACCAGTCGGTGTCCGGGATGTCGCGCCTTGGTCCTGACGAGGAGGTGGGTCGTCGTTTCGCCGGTTGGGCGCTGCAGTGCGGCACCCGGCCTCTTGCTGCTCAGCAGCCGCGTCGAGGAGCTGCTGGACTCGTTCCGTCATGTGGCGACGCTCGTCGCCCTCGAGCTTGTCTAGCTCGTCTGCTGCCGCCTGGGCAGCTCGTATGTTCTCTGCACGCGGCGTAGAAGAGACGATCTGTACCGAACATGCTGGCGACGGTCGCGCCATGCTGCCGGATCAGGCCAATGCGGCTAGGACCGCCAGGAGCTGGCGTGCCGCCGACAGCACGGTCCATCTCCCGCTGGTAGGCCTCCGAAAGGCGTCTCATGCTGGCCAGCCGGTTGGCGCTTTCGACGAGCTGGACACGGCGTGCCTCCAGCGTCTCGGTGTCAGCGTCTTCCGGGATGGGTGCAGTCAGGTCTTGCATCGCCGCCTGCAGCGGATCCTGGCCACCTCCGCTAGAGTGCTCGCCGTGGCTGATGACGAGCACTTCCGTGACGGTGCTGCCGTCGCTGTCCGCACGAGGAACCGGCTCGTCGTAGACCACCACGTTGGTGGGGAACGCGTCAAGCGACGCCGTGTCAGAGTCGACCAACATCGGATCGGTGGAGCCAAGCGACTCCAAGTCAGCAGAAGGCTCGCTGCGACGTGGAGCTCATCGAGGAGGCTCACGAGGCAGCTCTCGGGGCCATCGGTGCCCGCATCAGACGCGGGCTCGTCGGAGAGGCGAATCTCGCCAACAAGATCGGCGAGGCAGCTCGCCCCGCAGGCGACCTCCGCGTCGCGCAGCGCGTTGGTGTAGATGCCGTCTGGCGTGCCGGGCTGGCTGCGTTCGCCAGGAAGGAACAGGGTTCCCGTCCAGAACAGGTCTCCGGGAGACGGTGCACCTCGCCCCACGGTGGGCGCCAAATGTCAGGGGTTGGGTGTGACATATGCCAATGGATGGCTTATCATGGTGGGAGCGAGTAGAACGTCACCGGTGCCTGGAAGCGGGATGAGGTGTAGACACGAACGCCGGCGCACTTTACCCAGGTTCAGGGCTCTCCTAGGAGATAACACCCCCAGTCCTACTCTGTGGGGTCTCCGCATGATCACTAAGGCACTAGTGAGTACAATGGTGCTCCTCGAGCTGTATGCTAGAGGTAGAAGAAGGCAGGGCTTGCTCTCCTCTCCCCCTAGGTGTGGGTCTAATTCTAATAGGTTCGAACCCTTTGCATGGGTGCCCTGGGGGGTTTATATAGGCCTACCCCCAAGGGGTAAAATGGTAATCCGGCCGGGTGTAGGGACCGACTGTCAGTCTCTCTGGTCGCCGGCTTCTCCATCGGCTGCTGGGGCCCCCCGCCTAGTGGGCCCCGCCGACTGGTCTGGTACGGAGCCGACAGGCCGCCTCCGCTGCTCGCGGGTCTTGCCGGCTGCTTATTACTGTAGCCTCAACGCTAATGACGCACGCTTGGTCAGGGGGACGTGGCTACAGTCCCGCCGCCTGGCGGGAGATCACTGTAGCCACTCCGTGTGTTATCTGGTTAATGGCGCGTGGGCCCCGGGGAAGGAGCGGGCCGACTGCTAGGAGCCAGCCTCCCTCGGGTCCGTCTGGTCTGACCTCCGCCGTCTTCCGGGCTCTTGCTGCCTGGTAGGGCCGTCTTTAGGCCGTACCGACAGGCGGTCGTGGGAGCAGGGCTCCGCTTGACAGGAGTGACGTCAGGGGCGGAGTGGCAATAGTGCCGCGCCGGGCGGAGATCTCCGCCTGTACGGAGCACTGTGGCCACGCCCGGCCCTGGATACAGGGGTGATGGGATACACTGTAGCCTTGCACCGTCTTGTCTTCTTAATGGGGGCGCAGACTTTGAGGGTGCCATGGGCCGACTGCTAGGAGCCGGCCTCTCTGGAGGCCGCCTGCTAGGAGTCGACCCGTCTTGGAGCCGCCTTCCTGAGCATGGCCGTCTTCTGGCAGTCGGCCGTTCAGCCAGCCAGCCACCAGAAGGCGGTGCTTCAACTCGACGTCTTGAGGGGCGCAGCCGGCCCCGATGTCTTGAAAGGTTCGGGGATTCAGTTTAGGCTACCCGTGGCCCATTACTCCGACAGTCGTGCACGTGTTTGGTGCTCAACACTGTTAAGCTGCCATCTTATATTTACACATATTATACTTATCATCATTTTCCTTATGCTTAAGAAAGTTTTTAACTGTCCTGCATACAGAAATAAATCACAAGACCCTTGGCGGTTTACCACAGGGCGGGTCATATATCTTACATGAAACCCGAAACATGAAAAAGAGTCATAGATATGCCTGTTATCAATTATAGCTTTGAAACACAACTATGTTATCATACCTGTGATCCGGTGATTCGTACTGCCGGTTTATGTTATCCGAACAGTAAGGGTGATAACCCAAGTTTGTAGAAGCCGGCACTTCCACACATATGATGACTGTTATACGCTGGCGACTTATTGACCAAGGTCAAGCCGGTTTAAATAGAAGCCACTCATTAGACGCTTCTAATATGATCAAAAAAGTCTCAAGACAAACTCAAAAGATTGTTTGCAAAAACTTTAGACAAAATAGACAAAATTTTGAGGCTTCTGATTTGAATACGACCAGTAAACCGTTCCAAAGGGGTTAAGCTAGGATTCGAATACGATCATGTAGCCCCCAGTGGCTTTGGCGTTGCGCCGATCAAGAGGGTACCGACAGCTATGTTCTCTTTGGTTCGAATACGACCTATGTTTGAACAGGAAGCCCCGAAATGACCTTGAAATTTTTTTAACGACGCTGATTCGAATATGAATAATGTCGGGCCCAAAGGGGTTAAGCTATGATTCGAATACGATCAAGAAGCCCCCTAGTGGGTTTGGCAGTGTGCCAATCAAAAGGGTACCGACAAGTGTGTTCTCTTTGGTTCGAATACGACCTATGTTTGAACAGGAAGCCCCCTTGTGATCATGAGGTTTAACGGCTAGATTCGAATACGATCATGAGCCGGACCAAGAGGGTTAAGCTAGATTCGAATACGATCAGCCCCCAATTGGTCGTTTTATAATTAGAATAATAAAAACATTTGAGGATGAAAAGAATAGAGGTCCTGCTTTATTACTTATCATAATATATACATCGTCAAAATATGTACATCATGCGAGCTGATGGCTCAAGTGTAGTAAGGCCGAAGATGAGCGATATTCCACGGCCGGCGGGTCTCCTCCTCCGACTTACGTGAGTGTTTGTGCTCTCGAACATCGATAAGGTAGTATGACCCGTTGTTCAAGTTCTTGCTGACCACAAAGGGTCCTTCCCAAGGTGGGGATAGCTTGTGCGCATCCAACTGATCCTGGATGAGCCGGAGCACCAAGTCACCTTCTTGAAAGGTTCTGGACTTAACCCGGCGGCTGTGATAACGGCGCAGGTCCAATTGGTAAATCGCCGAGCGGGCTGCTGCCAAGTCGCGCTTCTCATCTAACAGGTCAAGTGCATCCTGACGGGCTTGTTCATTATTAGCTTCAACATAAGCCGCCATGCGGGGCAAGTCATGACGGATGTCACTAGGTAGAACCGCCTCTGCACCGTAAACCATGAAGAAAGGCGTGTAACCCGTAGACCTGTTGGGGGTAGTATTGATGCTCCATGTCACAGAAGGTAACTCTTCTACCCAACAACCCGGCGTTCATTGCAAAGGAACCATAAGCCGGGGCCTGATGCCTTTCAAGATTTCCTGATTGGCTCTTTCAGCTTGCCCATTGGATTGGGGGTGAGCTACTGATGAAACATCAAGCCGGATATGCTCACGTTGAAAGAACTCCTCCATGGCACCCTTGGACATATTAGTACCATTGTCAGTTATAATGCTGTGTGGAAAACCAAAGCGAAAGATCACCTTTTTCATGAATTGAACCGCCGTGGCTGCATCACACTTACTGACTGGCTCTGCCTCAACCCACTTTGTGAATTTGTCAACCGCCACCAAGAGGTGGGTCTTCTTATCTTTGGACCTTTTGAATCGCCCAACCATGTCGAGTCCCCAGACGGCAAACGGCCAAGTAATTGGAATCATCCTCATTTCTTGAGCCGGTACGTGAGCCCGTCGTGAGAATTTTTGACAACCGTCACATTTACTGACCAGATCTTCCGCGTCAGCATGAGCTGTCAGCCAATAAAATCCATGACGAAAAGCCTTGGCTACAAGGGATTTTGAACCGGCATGATGGCCACAATCTCCTTCATGAATCTCCCGAAGAATTTCTTGACCCTCCTCAGGAGAGACACAATTTTGAAACGCCCTAGTGACACTGCAATGATGTAACTCCCCATTGGCAATCGTCATTGACTTAGACCGCCGGGTTATCTGCCTAGCCAAGGTTTCGTCCTCAGGCAACTCGCCCCGGGTCATATAAGCCAAATAGGGCACTGTCCAATCTGGGATGACGTGAAGAGCCGCCACCAATTGTGCTTTCGGGTCAGGAACAGCCAAGTCTTCTTCTGTGGGCAACTTGACAGAAGGGTTATGCAGAACATCCAAGAAAGTGTTAGGTGGCACCGACTTACGTTGAGACCCCAGCCGGCTTAAAGCATCAGCCGCCTCATTCTTTCTTCGATCAATGTGCTCCACTTGGTAACCCTTGAAGTGTCCAGCAATGGCATCAACTTCACGGCGATAAGCCGCCATGAGAGGATCCTTGGGATCCCACTTGCCTGATACTTGTTGAGCCACCAAATCTGAGTCGCCAAAGCACCTTACCCGGCTTAAGTTCATCTCCTTAGCCATCCGAAGACCATGGAGCAAGGCCTCATACTTAGCTGCATTGTTAGTACAGGGAAACATCAACCGGAGTACATAACAAAAAAATTCACCTCGAGGGGAAGCTAAGACAACCCCAGCCCCCGAGCCTTCCAATTGCCTGGACCCATCATAATGAATAGTCCAATATGTGTTGTCCGGCTTTTCTTCAGGCATCTGCAGCTCTATCCAATCGTTGATGGAGTCCACCAGTGCTTGAGACTTACTAGCAGTGCGTGGCACATACTTTAAGCCATGAGGCCCAAGTTCAATGGCCCACTTGGCGACTCGTCCTGTGGCTTCTCTATTTTGAATGATATCTCCCAAAGGAGCAGAACTAACTAGAGTGATGGGGTGACCCTGGAAGTATTGCTTAAGTTTCCGGCTTGCCATGAACACCCCATAAACGAGCTTCTGCCAATGTGGATATCTTTGCTTGGACTCAATAAGCACCTCAATGATGTAGTAAAACAGCCGTTGAACCGGATGTTCCTTGCCAGCCTCCTTGCGCTCCACCACAATAGCAACACTGACAGCACGTGTGTTAGCAGCCACATATAGCAATAAGGGCTCCTTATCAATGGGAGCAGCAAGGACCGGCGGCTCAGATAACTGTCTCTTCAAATCTTCAAAGGCAGCGTTAGCAGCATCACTCCACACAAAGTCGTCTGTCTTCTTCATCATCTGATACAGTGGTATGGCCTTCTCACCTAACCGGCTTATGAACCGGCTTAAGGCAGCAATACGACCCGCCAAACGCTGAACATCATTGATACACGCCGGCTTAGCCAAAGTGGTGATTGCCTTGATCTTCTCCGGGTTAGCCTCAATGCCTCTGTTAGAAACCAGAAATCCCAAAAGCTTGCCTGCTGGCACTCCAAAAATGCACTTGGCCGGGTTAAGCATCATCTTGTAGACCCGGAGATTATCAAAGGTTTCCTTCAGATCATCTTTCAAGGTCTCCTTCTCTCTGGACTTCACCACGATGTCATCCACATAAGCATGAACATTGTTCCCGATCTGACTGTGGAGACAGTTCTGCACACATCGCTGATAAGTCACCTGGGCACTTTTATGCCCAAAAGGCATAGATACATAGCAGAAGGCTCCAAACGGAGTAATGAAAGCCGTCTTCTCCTGGTCCTTAACTGCCATCTTGATCTGATGATAACCAGAATAAGCATCCAAAAAACCCAACCGCTCACAACCCGCCGTAGCATCAATGATTTTATCAATACGAGGGAGAGCGAAGGGATCGGCCGGACAAGCCTTGTTTAAGTCCGTGTAATCCACACACATACGCCAGGTGCCGTTCTTTTTTGAGTACAAGCACCAGGTTAGCCAACCACTCTGGGTGAAAAACTTCAACAATAAACCCGGCCGCCAAGAGCCGGGCCACCTCCTCACCAATAGCTTTACGCCTCTCCTCATTAAACCACCGAAGAAACTGCCTGACCGGTTTAAATTTTGGATCAATAATAAGAGTGTGCTCAGCGAGTTCTCTCGGTACACCCGGCATGTCAGAAGGTTTCCATGCAAAGATGTCCCGGTTCTCATGGATGAACTCGATGAGTGTGCCTTCCTATTTGGGATCCAGATTGGCACTGATACTGAACTGCTTAGATGAGTTGCCTGGAACAAAATCAACAAGCTTGGTGTCATCGACCGACTTAAATTTCATCACCGGCTCGTGTTCCATGGTTGGCTTCTTCAAAGACGTCATGTCCGCCGGGTCAACATTGTCCTTGTAGAACTTCAACTCCTCTGTTGCACAAACAGATTCAGCATAAGCGGCGTCACCTTCCTCACATTCCAAGGCTATCTTCCGACTTCCATGCACTGTGATGGTGCCCTTGTGACCCGGCATCTTGAGCTGCAGGTAAACATAACACGTCCGTGCATGAACTTTGCATAAGCCGGCCGTCCAAATAGTGCGTGGTATGGGCTCCGGATTTTGACCACCTCAAACTTCTCAGCCCTGGAATCATGCTCATCCCCAAAGGCTACTTCCAGCTCAATCTTACCCACTGGATACGCTGACTTACCAGGCACTACTCCATGAAAAACAGTGTTGGACGTCTTGAGATTTTTATCAGTCAATCCCATGCGATGAAAGGTCTCATAATAGAGGATGTTCATGCTGCTGCCTCCATTCATGAGCACTTATGTGAATTTGTATCCACCAACTTGAGGTGCCACCACTAACGCCAAGTGACCCGGATTGTCAACTCCTGGAGGATGATCCTCCCTACTCCATAGAATAGGCTGTTTAGACCATCTCAGATAACGAGGAACCGCCAGTTAAACAGCGTTCACAACCCTCTTATGAAGTTTCTGGTCCCTTTTGCATAAACTGGTGGTAAACACATGATACTACCCACTATTCAGCTGCTTTGGGTTGCTCTGATACCCGGATTGCTGCTGCTGCCGACCTCCTTGGCTAGAGTGCTGATTATAACCACCTTGGTTACCTTGAGGGCACTGGAAGTTGGAATTTGAACCGCCACCCGGGCCATGAAAACCGCCGTCGGGTCCATGACTGCCGTCGAACATGTTAGAATTCTTGAAAGCCCTCATGATCGTACAGTCCTTCCATAGGTGCGTGGCCGGATTCTCCCGGGTGCCGTGTCTTGGACATGGCTCATTTAGCAACTGCTCAAGGGTGGGACCTGACCCGCCAGACCGAGGAGGTGGCCTCCCCTTACATTGTTGATTGTTGCCCTGCGCATTAGCCACAAACTCCGAGCTACCGTCAGCCTTACGTTTATTATTGCCTCCTTGATTCGTCGGGTTATGCTGAGGACCCTTAGCGTTGCCGTTCTTCTTTCCCTTCCCTGTCCTCTCTTCATTAGACGTGGGATCCTTGGTACTATCAGAGTCGGCGTATTTGACTAGAGCCGCCATCAGCTGGCCCATGTCATTACAATCGCGTTTGAGCCGCCCCAGCTTCTGCTTCAGAGGTTCAAAACGGCAATTTTTCTCCAACATTAAGACCGCAGAGCCGGCATCCATCTTATCAGATGAATGTATTATGGCCTTCACCCGGCGCACCCAATGGGTCATGGACTCACCTTCTTCTTGCTTGCAATTAGTCAAGTCCACAATTGACATGGGCTGCTTGCATGTGTCTTTGAAGTTCTGAATAAACTGGGCCTTTAACTCGGCCCAGGAACCGATGGAATTAGGTGGCAGTCCCTTTAACCAAGTGCGGGCCGTTCCATCCAGCATCATAGTGAAGTACTTGGCCATTGCTGCGTCACTGACCTCCAACAATTCCATGGCCATCTCGTAGCTTTCAATCCATGCCCCTGGCTGTAAGTCGGCCGTGTATTTAGGCACCTTTCGAGGCCCCTTCAAATCCTTGGGAAAACGCTCATTACGCAGTGCTGGTACTAAACAAGGGACACCTCCCGTTCTCGTGGTCGCACCCGCCTCAATAGAAGTCGTCGGATAAACCGAAAAAGACTGGTAAGCCGCCCGCTGAGCCGCCTGCTCAATCGCCTGCTGAGCCGCCCGCTCAGCCTCTTGGCGTATCCTATCCTGATCAACCAAGTTAGGAGCCCCATCACGCGCCGGGTCTCGCCCGCACAGCTGGTCACGGCGCCGGGCGTTGCTTGAAACCGCCGCCGAATCCATACGCCTGCTATAACTCAGGCTCCGGCTTGGGCGAGGGGTCGAATGAATCCTGTCTCGACTATAAGAGTGTGCCTCCTGCTGTGCTAGAGCCGTCTGAAGAAGTTCTCTGACCCTTCATGTTTCGATCGCCGTCGGAGAATCTCCCTCCACCGGGAGAGCCGCCAATCGTGCCGCCGCAGCGATCATGTTCTCCAACGGGTTAGAATAATGACCCGGTGGGGTTGGTACATACTGGGGTGGAGCAGTGTTCACTCGAGGAGGTTCCATCACCCGTGGTTGAACCGGCGTCCCAGCTCCGGGCGTCGCAGCCGGGTTTACCTCTGGCGGATTACTGGGGCCTACACCGGGTGTGCGGAAGAGGTTTCTAGGATCATAAATCGAAGGCAGACGGGATTGGGACTTCTGGTGCCTTCTCCTCATGACCTCATTTGATGCATTTAAATCCATCGTAAGCTGGAACGCTTCTGATTGAAGCTACTAAGCTCGAGCGTCCAAAGCCGCCCGCTCTGTGTCCAGTCTGGTGTCCTCAGCTGCCAGGTTTTCCTTGGCTTGTGCTATCTCCTCACGTAACCGTGCCACCTCTGTATCATGCTCAGCTTGATCCGCCGGATTAACCGCGGCGGTTAACAGGGTTGTCAGCCTATCCGTGAGATCTATCAGCACCTGAGCCGGCGGGCGCACAGGGCCTCCTACCTTGGCTGCCGCCGACCCGGAGGTTATTGCTGCCGCAGCTGTAGAGTTTTGACCGGGTTGAGTGCCAGCCATGAAGATCCCTACTCTGCTCGGCGGCTCAAAGGGGTCTGGAATACTGCTGCCATCGGAACAGCCCCCAAGCTCGCCGTCTTGTAGTTGATACAACGAATCCGTCTCACCCATGGACGACTCACCGTCAGAATAGATGGCCTTCTCACCGCCAGACATGGATCCTTCAGGAAGTTCCCCTCCATGGATGCATCCCACGAAGGCATGCTTCATGGAGGGCGGAGCCCGGGCGGGTCTCGCACGCTAAGCCGTCTCGGTGATGTCGGTGCAGATGTCCGGCTCAGGGCCCGGCTCGCCGATCCGGCCGATGAAGACGTGAAAATTCCACCGAAGGGGACCCGGTACCCGTACTCAATTGAGCCGGCGTCGGGGCCCCAGCCTGCGTCGTCGATGTAGAGTTTGCCGCGACGACTCTTGGTCATCCGGCCCACAGCGTATCCCTTGAGACCTTCGAAGCTGCCCTTCATGAACTCAAATCCACCGTGCGCTGGCCGCACGGTGGGCGCCAACTGTCGTGGAATTGTCACGGCAGATGTCCTAGCAAAAGGACTTAGTCGTGGACCCATCGCAACTAGGAAGCAAGAAGGGGTTAAGCGGGACAAAGGACACGGGGTTTATACTGGTTCGGCCCCTTACGGTGAAGGTAAAAGCCTACAATCCAGTTTTGAGTGGGATTGCTTATGTCTCGATAACCAGGGAGCGAATCCGCTTGACCTAGCTCTCGATTTGATGTTACTTGCCCTGAACCGCCGCTGGGTCGTCCCTTTATATACAGGGTTGACGCCCGGCGGCTCATAGAGTCCCGGCCGGCTCATAAACAGTGTCCGGCTCGGTTTCTATCTATTCCTGCCTTATAATACAAGTTACACATATATGGCGGTTTATCTCTACGGGCCTTTAGTCGCCCTTTTGGGCCTTGGGCCCTTAACTAACCCGCCATCTCCAGGAGTCATCTTGGGCTTCAAGAGTCATCTTAAGTATAACCCGGCACCTTCTGGCGGATCATACTAATAGTTATATCCCCAACACGCGCGGAAAAATCACCTCCTTTTTACTAATCTTGATTCTATAATTTTTTAGATCAATATAATTGAGATTTGTATAGATAGCACACAGGAGCAAAACCAAGTGGTATGGTTAAGGGCATCCACAATGTGTAGCCAAATGTGAAAATAGCTTTGGCATCGTGGGAACCATTGTGGACAGTGTTGCCAAAGCCAAAAGGATGGAACGGAAGCTCCCTGATTGATTGATGGAAGGAATAGAAAAATGCAATGTCTCTCCTCTTCCTCCCGTGCTTGGACGCATGTAAAGTATAGATGACAAAGTCTACTCCCCTATCCCTTCTATCACAAATTACAAAGCAGTGAGGCATCAAATCACAAAGCACGGACGTAGCAACCATCATTTCACTCTCCGCTGACTCCGCTTCTCCATCGTCTTCTTCGAGAAACCATCTCACCGCACTAAGCTGGATGGACGACGATATTGTGTACGAGTAGTACTAGTACATTTACACGTCCTTTGGTTCAACGGACTTCCTGGATGCAAAGGCGGTTGTGTCGGCTTGCAGGGGTACTTGCGAACGACTTACCGTTGTCTCCCTCAATGGTGTTCTCCGTCGAACGCACTTCACCAAACCACAAAGTTTGAGATATCATCGACGTCACCGCAATGGGGAAGGAAGTCAAATATAGTTACTACCTCCATATTTTTTGCACAAGGCCAGTATATCAAAATGACAATTTGCAAAAGGCCACTAACACTAATCGAGACAAAATTGATGGGGTTTGCCTCGTACTAGCAACCAAGGACATTAATATCCCCTGCATGCATGCGGAAGTGAGAAGGTTGGTTCGCATGGCGCTGCATTAATCAAGCGATGAGGAGTGAGATGGTTAGCTCTTTGGGTTGGGAGAAAAAATACGCATTAATTGACACGTGAAACGAGGATTTGTATCGATTAATCCCGCGAAGGAAACCCCCGCCTTTCTTTTTTAACACTAGTACTCCTAGTATGTAGTAGTACGTACTTATCCTGTTTGGGTCTAGGCCTTGTATTGCCATACTTCGCCACACATTTTTGCCAAGCTTGCCTAAAGTATTCAAAATGAAAAGGAGGTACACTTGCACACGGCTGTCGCGGTCGCACCGCACCCTCACACGGTCGCTCCTACACGCTGCGGTCGCACCGCACCCTCACATGCACAGTTGCTCCTGCACGCCGCAAACCCAACGAAGGGAACACACCCTCACTGACATGTGTTGTCGCATGTGAACAAACCAAACTCAGCCATCCTACCGCTGACACATAATTTTCGTTCATAGAGTATGTTTATCCAACCGAATGTTGGGGAGTATCCGTACGGCCCGTGTGGCGGTCTGTTAGGGAAGAAGAAGAGGTGACGAAGAAGGGTTAGGAGACGTAGGATATTCATCCAACCGCCTGAAATGGTAGACTGACCCAAGTCAGGCGACTTGCATAACAATATATGTTTTTACACAGCAAAAGATCCATAAAAACAACAACATAAAGAAAAACTATCACTGCTCGCGGAACGAGACGACCTCGTTGTCTTTGGCTGCCGGTGCGAACCAGCCGTAGCTGCCGACGTGTGTCTCCGCACCGTGGTTGTCCACGGCCTCCAGCTACTCGTTCACGCGGAGCGTGCGGGCGCTCTGCACGGACGAGAGCACCACCCGGTTCAAGTCGAGGACGTCCGGTTCCGCCTGCAGGAGGGCCTCGATGGCAGCGGCATCCGCGCGCTCCCTGTCGAGTCGAGCCTCTGCTGCCCGGTTCAAGTCCAGGACGTCCGGTTCCGCCTGCAGGAGG
>NC_057799.1:306626606-306631067 GCF_018294505.1 Triticum aestivum
GCAGGAGGGCCTCGATGAGAGTGGCATCCGCGCGCTCCACGTCGAGTTGAGCCTCTGCCGCCCGGTTCAAGTCCAGGATGTCCGGTTCCGCCTGCAGGAGGGCCTCGATGGCAGCGGCATCCGCGCGCTCCGCCTCAAGTTGAGCCTCCGTCGCCCGGTTCACATCCACGACATCCGGTTCCGCCTGCAGGAGAGCCTCGATGGCATCGGCATGCGCGCGCTCCACGTTGAGTTGAGCCTCTGCCTCCCGGTCCTCCTTTAGTACCGCCAGGTTGAACCGCTGGTCCGCCTGCACCATGGGGGACTCGGACACCGGCACGAAGTCGACGTCCATCGTCTCATACCCACCGGGGGCCTTCTGCGCCGCGACCTCCGCCATGAAAATTGGATCGGCTTCCTCCTCCTCGTAGCTTGGCTCCAGAGAACTCGGGGATTGGCCCGCCGCAAAGTGAGATTGGGAACGGAGGTCTCTGGTGCCGCCCGCCGCCGCGATTTCTGCGCGGCGCTCCGGCATCAGCATCTTGTAGTACGTGATCTTGCGGCGCACCATGGCTTTCCGGCGAACTAGGGGACGCTTGATGCGGGCTAGGGGATCGAAAGGTGGGGGAAGGGGCTGGAGATTAGGTGTGGTTTTAGGGCAGTGGCTGGCATAGGCCGAGCAGCGAAGGTTCTGGTGTGAATAGTGGTTCCGGTGACGACCGTTCAATCGGTTTTGACTGTACATCGCTCTTGTCGCGTTCGCGTTGCAGCCCGGCACGCTGGACCTTCCACGTCGCTCACCGAATGGAACGCGCTTCGTCTTGCATTTTCGCTCGCTTGTGGGACCGCAGTTGAGAGCAAGCCGACGTCCCTCCCCCTCCCCCGCCCGCGTCATTTTATGCGGAGTAAATAAAAATAGAGGGGGTATACTACGGATGAGGATCCCCTGACGTGGCCGAACCCATTAAGTAACTGACATGCGGGGCCTAGCAAGCATGGGTTCCGCTAGTAAGTGACCGAAAGGGAGGGTAAGGCAGGGATACGTATGTGAAAGGAGCTTCCAATGATATAATTTTCACATTATACATCTCATGTACTATTAATCTTGTCAATAGTCAAATGCGGTTTTGAAAAACACATTAGAGCATGGTTAATAATATAGCTAGTCGATGGCTATAAGGAACTGCCATGTCATATATAGCCATCATCTATTATATGCACTCATACAGTATTGTGGGCTATAAGGTTGGCTATTTCCCGCAAAAAAAATTATAAGGTTGGCTATTGTATTAGTACTTTTTTCCATGTCCTCTCCATCTCTTTCTTCATATTTATTGTACGTATTTAATTAGGAATGCGTATATAGCTAGGCTCTTGCATGAGAGCTCACTCCCCTTACTTTTTCACATATCTCTCCTCCACATAGGGCCTATATAAATGGAAGGAGGGAGTACAACTATGAGCACTGCATACTCTAGTACAAATGTTGTCAGTACTCCACTAGTACTATTGGACAGGGAGCTTAAAAAAAGTTACTATTGGACTGGCTATACGTGGCGAAATCCTAGTAGGAAGAGCATGCGCAAGAACAAGCACATTCACGTGGTTGAAAACAAATTGGAAACCATCTCGAGTACAAATCTAGGAGTACGTACGAATCTAACAATATTGATTGTGCGTTGTTGAATGTTGATACTTTTTTATCAAAGTGGAGATACTTTGACTACACATAAAACTTATATGTAAACTAGAAAGGATAGGAGGGAGTATATTGTACGTTCAAAAACGAAACGAACATTAAATACCCTTTATATATGATTTGCGGATGCTATGATCACCGGTTCAAAATTCTGAATCCGCCTTAGGTATCACACATGCCCCCACTCGTTCTTACTCGATTTCATCTCGGGGTCCGGAGATCGATTGAAAGAGGACTAGGGTGGGTACAATACATTCGTTTCGCTTATGAACGTACAATATACTCCCTCTGATCCCCACAGACCCCCCCGGCGGGTCATTTCTATCATAGAAATAGACCAAACCTTTATCTCCTTGCACGAAACGCAATTGATCTCTGCACATCAATCGATCTCGTCAACATGTGTTGGGGTATGAACCGAATGGGATGTCAAAACTAAGATGCGAAGCGACATGTAGTGGAGGCAAAGTGAAACTTTAAACGAACCGTTTGTTTGTATACATGTCGGACAAATTACAAATAAACATTGGAAATACAAGCATGGTCTAGGCCCACATGCGAATGATACTCGGCGGAATGTTCAAATGAGGCATGCGGGGGGGATGGACTCGACCGGAGGGCGACATGATCGATGGAGAAGAGGGTTGGTGAGGAATGAGAAATAACCAAACGCCACATGATTATACTTGAACGGCTCAAATAAACAATAAGTTGCCTCACTTGGCCTACATAGTGAAAGGCCTAATGCACAACGCGGAGCACTGACGCTCGAATATGGCCGGGAAAACAGGGAAACCGACATGTGGGGCACACCTGTCGGGATGACGTAGCTCAAGCTAGTCCAATGGAGGAGCTGGCCCACGACCTCCTCGCCACCGGCAACCGTTCATGTGGGTCGTGGTGGCCAACAACGTGGCGTAGCTCCAGCACCGCCTCTAGACACGGCGACCGCGGTGAGCGACATGCTCATCGTCGCTGGACACGGTCGGTTTCAGTGTGCCGAGGGTGGCGTTAGTGCTATGGCACGACCAACAGTATGTTTGGTTTGTGCCCAAGGTTGCCCCATCAAAGCATTGGGTAGCCAAAATTTTGATTGAGGTTTTGGTTGCCCATGATTTGGCCGACATCAGCAAGAAAAATGAACTTGAGTTGGCTAGAGTTCATTGGCATGCCAAAAAATGGCAACCATCCAAACAAAGACCAATCTTTGGGTCATGACCAAAATTTTGGTAAGGTGCACTTTGGCCACAATCCAAACACACCCCAACACCCGGCTCGTCGAGGATGCACGGGGCGCCGGGACACGTCCGCGGAGTGGTGTAGCGCGGCCAACTGCATCCTCAGGACCTGAGACCATGCCGGGCCATCTTGCTTTTTCAATGACATGCGTTGATCGCATGTGAGCAAAGGGCATCTCCAACGTTGCCACGACCGCAGCTGACTACCCTGGCACACCAAAAACCCTCGTCCCTCGCGCTGTCACGCGGTGCGTTCCCAGCCGGCGCCAGCTGCCCGCATTCATGCCGTCCGTCCGTATGCCATCGTAAAGAGGCTCGGTGCCTGAGGAACCAACTCTGGCGACTTAATGACGCACCAGGACGCTTGGCCTCACCGGAATGCGCTACTTAAAGCAGCAACGCCCAGCTAACCTCCACACCATAGCGCATTGTCCTCCTACCTGGCACCACATCCACCATGACCGCAAGCGCGAACGCTCTGTGGGAGAGCTTGTCTTCGGGGATGAAGCTCGAGGTTGCCGCCCTCGCTCAAGTCGCCGCACAAGCGGTGGCCACGCTGGCGGTCGACGACGGGAGCATCGTCAGCCACGCGTCCTACTTGCCGCCGTCCAACGTCCGGCACCGCCAAGGTCGGGGACTCCTCCGAGGATGAGTAGGGCATGGATGGCGGCAGGGCATGGTGTGCCAACTGGCCGGTCCGTCTCCCGTGTTCTACTTTTCCTCGCCGGAGACCGCACCTTCACTTCACAGGGCATGAACCCCGCCCCCGTACATGGAGATCGCAGATGGAGGACGTCGGTCGCCACCGTAGAATAGGTTTAGGGTCGGGTTTCTTTTATTCTTCTGTCCTATAAAAGTTTGAAATGTAATGAAAATCTGCCGTGTTTGCATTAATCTCGGCCGGTGTATATGAACTTTCACAATAATATAGTATATTGTAGGAGTACTAGCAAGATGCCTGTGCGTTGCACGGAAGATCAAGATCTTGTGGGAGAAAAGGATGAACGAGGGAAGGCCTTATCTGCAAATGCACATTCACGCATTTCACATCTTTCTACATCTACGGGAACCTACGAAAGGGTTAACATAAATTGCCTCTCTCTCTCCTCCCCTGATTTTCATGGTGGTGGGCCCCTCCCTCCCCCCAATCTACAATCAATAGCTCACATGTTTCACATTATGTTAATTACGTAACTGGGGCTACGTAGGTGTAGCATTACTCGTCCTAAAAAACCCAACTAAGCCAACCTCCCAGCATATCGCGCGGGAAAAGACCCGGCCGCGCCGTTTTAGTCGGGATTACTAGTAGTAGTATCGATGGATCGCGCGAAGCAACAAGTTTTTTTTAGGGGGCGAAGCACCTAGTTTAAAAGGAAAAAAGGCGGTACACTCACAGCACCCCTGTCGCGGTCGCATTGCACCCCACACACGTTCGGTCCTGCACACGGCTCACGCAAACGGAACGCGCTTCGGCTTGCCTCTTCACTGACACGTGGGACTGCACTTGGAGAAACCGACCATGCGCCAAACTCCCCCCGCCCACCG